>NW_015150905.1:524830-589781 GCF_000732505.1 Cyprinodon variegatus | reverse complement strand
AATAATGACTTTAACCTCAGAATTCTGACTTTAATCTCAAAATTCTGACTTTAATCTCAGAATAATGACTTTAACCTCAGAATTCTGACTTTAATCTCAAAATTCTGACTTTAATCTCAGAATAATGACTTTAACCTCAGAATTCTGACTTTAATCTCAGAATTCTGACTTTTTTCCCATAGTAAACTGAAATAAAATCAGTTAACTTTTTTATTTTTTCAGTGACCCTGATCCTCTTCCATACTTTACTTATGTCATTAGTTAATATCTTATTTTTCCCCACAGGGCCAGAACTCCAGAGAGCAAGAACACGTATGTACAAATCCACCTGTTTTTAAAAGGAGGTTGTTTTTTTTGTTAAATATATGTGAGAAAAAGATGTTAAAATGAAATCCTTCTTTAATGAATAGGATGAAAATCCCAATTTGAGCTTTTACCGTGGGGAGACTCATTCTTTACCTGATGGTAGGTCTGCTACTAACATTATCACTGCAAAAACGATCAAAAGGAAGTAAAAATGTATAATTGATTTATTTTTTTATTAATGAGAGGATTTTTACTCTTAAAATAAGATTATTAGATAATATGCACTTGAAAACAGACCATGCAATCTTTTTTCTTCTTATTCTAAATGTAAATTATCTTGTTCCATTTGCAGATTGTCTCACTTACCTCCTCAATTCAAGAACAAATGCACTTATTATAAGAAAAATGACTTATTTAGATTTGTATTTTAATGAGTGTGACAACACTTAGGATGACATTAAAAATTATGAAAAAAAAAAAAAAAACTGAGACAGAATGAGAGATTCATTGTTGGATAAGATGCTTCTTAGCCCTGCACAAAACTTAACTTAAAAATGTATTAATATTTGAATTGTAAATCATTTAATTTAGTTTGTTTATATAGTGCCAATTCGCAACACATGCTATCTTAAGGCATTTTAAAGAGACAGTTCAACCAGATCATACAGTCAGATTGGTTCAAAGTTTTCTATCTAAAGAAAACTACGGTAGTTGATTGCATCGACTCATTGACTCTTCAGCAATCCCTCACACCAAGTAGGCATGTAGCCACAGTGGAGAGGAAAAACTCCCTTTTAACAGGAAGGACACAGCCTGGCAGACGAGCTCTAAGCCAGCTCCCATGTCAGAGGATGAAAGAGCAAGCACAGCTGCATACATTTCTTTTTTATAACCCTAGTGGCACGTTCTGAGACAGGTTTAGAGGTTCTGGCTTTTAACTTTTGAAGTGATTCGAGATTTATTTTGTCCTATAGGATATTTTAGTCAGGCCAGGCTGATACCCATTCCCGCTTCTGCTGCTATAGCTTTATAAAATTTGGAAAGGGAGGTTTTAAACAGTTGATTGTGGGTTTACTGTCTAAAATGCAGAAATTGACAGATATTATTGAACCAAATTAAACTGACAAACCTTAAAATATTCTGTATTCATGTTGTCAATTCAACTTGAAGGTATGCTGCGCTGTATCTGTGCCAACTGTGGGGCATTGATTTCATACATTGATTTTACAATAAACTCAAATTTTCCTGCCTTCTCATCTTATATCCATCAGTATTCTGCATTCTCAGGATTTTTTAGCTTTTTTAACACCGTAGTTACAACCATCTGTGGAACATGTGAATATCTAATATATAGATCTAATTTTGCAATTAAAATATTCAGTTCTGACACTTCAAAAAATAGGGAATACAGTATTTCTTTTTTTTAAACTACTTCATGTTGTCAGAAATGTTCTATTTAAATTATGTCTTGATGGATAAAGTGAGGCAACAATTAGATATGAGTAATGAAATTAAACCAAAACTGTGGTTCACTAACAATTGTTCATAATTGACCGAGAAATTGCTTTTCACATTGGTTTGGATTTTGTTTTTTGCATTTTTATTTTTAAATACGTAACTAATAATAATAATTAACCCTTTTCATATATTTGGGGGACGAATACTTTTGGATCCTCCCTAGCACTGTGCTATATTGTGGATCCATAGGGTCTGAGCAGCGATCTGTCAACCTTTATAATCTGTAAAAAGATACTTTTGTCAAAAAAAAAAAAACATTTTTATTTAAAATTGGGGTTTAATAAAACAAAGTATTACTGGAGCAAGTTTCTTGATTCTACTGCATAAAACAAACAAACTGATATTTTAATCTATTTAAGACAAATGTATGTGTGCTAACCTCATTCTTTTTTCATCAGGTTTCACAATTAATGAATTCCACCAGTACTGGTATGGAAACTATGAAAAACTGGAGCGTGTGCACACCTTTATTCAGTGGTAAGGTACTATCCAATGCAAATATTTTATGGAAATATTTTAGTTCCCGGTTGTAATTAAAGCTTTATCTGAAAGGTTGTTTCCTCTGCAAGAACCAGGGATGAACTATCAAGCCAAAACTCTAACTAAGAAGGAAATTCAGGTAATGCTTAAAAAAAGCAATTTGATTAAACCTAAATTTTACACAAGTTTTCAATAATAAGTTTGCTCTTCTTTCAGGAGTTTCTTGATAGCGAGAAAGCAAAACAAAATCTTCTGAGGTCCTACAAGCTCATGTTGGATTTTTATGGCATCGAGTTAAAAGATGAGAAAACAGGAGATGTGCAGAGAGCATCCAACTGGAGAGAGAGGTTCCAGAACCTCAACTGGTGAGCCATTTGAATACCAAAAAAAGGGTTTCAGCATTTTTTAGCCACAATCTGACTCCTTTTTTTACCCTACTTCCTTTTAGTCACACACATAACAACTTGCGCATCACCCGCATCCTGAAGTGCCTGGGAACCCTTGGATACCCTCACTACCAAACTCCACTGGTTAGGTTCTTCCTGGAGGAGACCCTTGTTAAAGGAGAACTTCCCAATGTCAAAGACAGCGCCCTGAGCTACTTTGTGTTCGCTGTCCTTAGCAAGCAAGAACGAAGGATGCTTCTCAGGTTTGCCTTTCAGCACTATGAGCCCAAAGAAGAGTTTGTATGGTGCCCAAAGAAAGTCCAGAATGTTTGGTTAGGCCAACAGAACTATATGAGAGCTGAAGGACAGAGTTTTAAAAACAGTTCAGATCATTAAAGCCTATATTGAAGGAGTTCAGAGTCAATTGTTCTCTACTGAACAGCCAAAAAACAAATGCAGTCCATATTTGCAGTTTTTCTCTTTTTTTTTCTTTTCTTAGTCTAATGTTTTCTACTGAATGTAAATCTTTGGACAGAATGGTCCTAATAACTGGGCTCTGAAAACACGATGGATATACACTTTTGATTACTTTTACTCATAACTCTTTGCTTGACTGTATTAATCAGAATGTTCATGCTCTACTTTTTAAATTGTTTTTTGTTCTTTAATCATGATTTTTTTCTCTCATTAAAGGAATTGAATCACAACCTTAAAACCGTTTCCTGCTAATTAAAAAGAAAGAATTTAGTAAAAACACAATTGGTTGTTTCTGCATGTTTTACATCATACATTAATGAAATAGCACACTACACACAATGTTTGCTGTTTAAATAATTTTTATCAAAATAAATCCTTAAAAGTGTGCCCTGTAATGATATCGATTCACCTTTAATACCAACTGCCTGATGAAGTGAACTAACTGAAAAACTGAGCCCCCAGGCAGGCGAGCTCCAAGCCAGCTCCCATGTCAGAGGATGAAAGAGAGCGCATGCAGTTAGTCACAGTAAGAGTAACAGGACTACATTGACAAACAGGCCAAGCTGTAACATTTATAAATAAAGGTGTTTTAGGTGCAGCACAGCTGATATTTCTCTCCAGGGTGGAGTCCCAGCCACATGGGAACAGACCAGATTAAGCCAGTACGATGAGAAAAAGCAAAAGGAGCATAAAGTTAGAGCTTGAACTAGCAAATACTTCAGAATCCTAAAATAAAGATAGAATGAAGTAGAATGATCAAAAGTGTAACTCCAGCATTCTCAGCCTATAGCAGCATAATTCTAGAGATTAGCTGAGGATAATCAGAACCACTTTAAGCCTAAGCTTTATTATTAAGCCTACCCTTAAAAGTAGACAGGGTGTCTGCATCACGGACTAAAACTGGTAGGTAGTTCCACAGGAGGAGCCTGATAACTAAAAGATCTGCCTTGGGCTTTGGATGTGAGAAGCAGGATTTTAATTATTTTCTATTCTGGATTTAACAGGAAGTCAATGAAGAGAAGCCAGGATAGGAAAGATATGATCTCTTTTTAATTGTCATCAGAACTCTGGCTGCAGCATTTTGGATCAGCTGAAGGCTTTTAACTACAGTTTGTGGACTTTCTGATAGTAAAGAATTACAATATTCCTGCCTGGAAGAAATAAATGCATGGACTAATTTCTCAGCATCACCCCTGGATAAGATATTTGCAGTACTGTGGAGATGAAAGAAGGGGATTTTAGAAACCTCTCTGATGTGTAATTTAACTAACAGGTCCTGATAAAAATAACATTAAGATTTTTTACTTTATTATCTTAGATGATTTTAATCCCATCCATAAGAAGTGAAGAACTTCTTCAGAGACTCAGGTCCAGACACAATCATTTCTGTTTTGTCTGCATTCAGAAGCATAAAATTACGAGTATGCCTGTAGTCTATGTAATGGGTTAGTTTCATCTGAATTTTTGAACAAACATACATTGCCTTGCGAAAGTATTTCCCCATTTGAACTTCTCGGTCTTTTGCCACATTTCAGGCTTCAAACAAAGATTTAAAATTTTATTTTTTGTGAAGAACCAAAAACAAGTGGGACACCATGATAAAGTGCAATGAAATTTATTGGGTATCCATCCATCCATCCATCCCTCTTCTCCTGCTTAGTCCTTGTCAGGGTCGCGGTCGGGCCGGCGCCTATCTCCTGCAGCCTACGGGCGAAAGCCAGGGTACACCGTGAACAGGTCGCCAGTCTGCTGCAGGGCAACACAGAGACACACAAAGACACATAACCATGCTCACATAACCATGGATATACTCACACCTAAGGACAATTTAGAGAGGCTAATTCACCTAACAGTTATGTTTTTGAACTATGGGAGGAAGCCAGAGTCCCCTAAGAGAACCCAGGAATCAAACCCAGAACCTTCTTGCTGCAAGGCAACAGCACTACCCATTGCTCCACCGTGCAGCCCTACTTATTGGATATTTGAAACTTTTTCAACAAATAAAAAACTAATCTGGCCCTTTACTTTCAGTGCAGAAAACGCTCTTCAGGAGTTCTGTGAGGATCTCTGAATGATCCAATGTCGGCCCAAATGACTGATGATGATAATAAATAGAATTCACCTGTGTGTAATCAAGTCTCTGTGTAAATGCACCTGCCCTGTGATCGTCTCAGAGGTCTGATTAAAAAAATAACAGAAGAAGAAGAAGAAGAAGAAGAAGAAGGTCGGATTAAAACGCAGACAGCACCATCAAGAACAAGGGACACACCAGGCTGGTTCGAGATGCTGTTGTAGAGAAGTATAAAGACAGATTTGGATACAAAAAGATTTAAAAGATTTAAACATCCCAAGGAGCACCAAATTCTCAACTCAAAGTAGGAGAAGAAAGATCAAAGATACACCATACATATTTGCACCATATATATTTGCCTTGAAATGCTCTGAACTTCCACTGCACTGCAGTGCGTTTCTGCGCCACGTTTTTTGATCACTGCTGCACTTAATGAAATAAAAGTGTTCATTTTGCTGCTAAGCTGCTGCTCAGCTACTGTCTGAAAGCTGTACAAAACGAAATTTTGTTTCGTTTACACTGTATACAAAATGAAAAAAGTGTTGTGTAAAGTTTGTAACATGCCATCAGGGAGACATAGCAAACATGTGGAAGAAGGTTCTTTGGTCAGATGAAGCTAAAATTTGACTTTTTGGCAACAATGCAAAAAGTTATGTTTGGCATAAAAGCAATACAGCTCATCCCCCTGAACACACCATCCCCACTGTCAAAATTGGAGGTTGCAGCATCGTAGTTTAGGACTGCTTTTCCTCAGCAGTGACAAGGAAGATGGTGAAATATTGATGGAAAGATGGATGGAGTCAAAATGGGGTCTGCAAAGGACCCTGACACTAGGACAGAGAATTATCTTCCAAAAAGACAATGACCCAAAACATTTAAGCAACATCTACAATGGAATGGTTCATAAATAAACATATCCAGGTGTTACAATGGCCAAGTCAAAGTCTAGCATTGATCTCTGTGGTACTCCACAGATACCCCTGGGGCATGAGGAAGATTTGTCCTTAAGATAATCAAACTGAAATCTGTCAGATAATATTTAAACAGCCTAGTGCTGTTCCCTTTATTCCTACAGAACGTTCAACTTTTTCAAAAATATTATAATCGACCGTATCAGAGATCTAAGAGGACAAGTAAAGATACAAGTACATTATCTGAGGCCATGAGAATATAATTAGTGACTTTCAAAAGAGCTGTTTCAGTACTATAATGAGCTCTAAAGTCAGACTGAAACTCTTCAAAAAGTTCATTATGGTGTTAGTGATCGCACACTTGTTTGGCAACTACTTTCTCAAGAATTTTAGATAAGAAAGGAAGATTGGATATAGATCTATAATTGACCAAATCACCTGGGTCAAGAGACAGTTTCTTAAGTAAAGGTCTAATTAGAGCTACTGCAAGAACTGACGTGCCTATCCCTGTAATAAGGCTTGATTAATCATATCTAAAATCAGAGGGAATATCTCTTCAAATAACTTGGTTGGAACAAGATCTCAAATACAAGTTGAAGGCTTAGATGAAGATAATAATTGTGCTAACTCTTAAAGTTCAACTGGACCTTCAACGAAACCTAGTTCAGATTCTATATTTACCTTACATGCTGCTTCAATTTGCAGAGATAGCTATAACTGTACTTTATTGATCCCACATTGGAGAAATTCACCTCTGCATTTAACCCATCCTCTGGGGATGCAGTGGGCTGTCATGGTGGGACGCCTGGGGAGCAGTGTGGGGTTAAGGGTCTTGCTCAGAGACCCAGAGTGGCAGTCTGTGGGAGTGGGGCTCGAAGTGAGTACCTCAGGATTCCAAGCTCTATTCCCTTACCACTAGGCCGCCACTCCCCAAAATATTAACCAATATATAAACCATTCATATTTCGAGGGATCCCAGTTTTGTTATTTTTAATAAAATCAATCTTATTAATAAGGAATCCCACAAAATCATTACTGCTAAGAGCAGGTGGATGGATGATTCAACAGAGCTATGGCTCTGGGTAAGTTTGTCAACTGTGTTAAAAAGAAACCTAGGATTATTCTTATTCTACTCTATTAATGAGGAGAAATATGCTTCTCTTGCTTTACGAAGGGTCATCCTATATAGCTAAAAACTGTTTTTTCTGGACAGGGTTCCAGACAGGATGGAGGCATGTAAAGCACAATTTTCTAGCCAGTTTCCTAGCACCAAGGGGAAAAAACAGGTGGGGCATGGGTCTCCTCTTAGTACTGGCTCTAGAGCAGTGGTTCTCAACCCCAGTTCTCAAGTACCACTGCCCTCCATGTTTTAGATTTCTCCAGACTGCCACACACACGTCCTATATAAAAGAAAGGTTGACAGCCCTTTGAAGCACCTGAAGGCTGCTGGGGATGTCATGCAATCATTTTAATTAGTTATGCTGCAATAGAGAGACATCTAAAACATGCAGGGTAGTAGAACTTGAGAAGGTTTGAGAACTACTGATGCAGAGGTTATCATTTGCAACCTATATTTTTCTCTGGTAAAATTGATATTTTAACAAACTATTTCACCACTCAGAAGTTCAGACATACTCAAAGTCACTTCATTCATAATTTTTGTTGTATGGAAGACGTTTACTTCCTGAGTAAGTTTATTGCATCTGTGGATACCTTTAGCGTAAACTATCATCCCTAAAGCTGTTAAATATTATACATGCAGAGCAGTAAAACCTTAGCCTCTGCACTTTACAGCCATTTGACTATTTGGCCACTAACTAAAAAGGAAAAAACAAAACAATAACCTTCAAACTTTAGAAGACAGATTATATGGGTGAAACAAACTGCGCAACTGTTTTCTATACACAAAGGAATAAACAATTTTGACAAACTAAGAAAAACTTTTTAGAGAGAACAGAAACGTGGGCTGACCTACAGCGCTACTATCCATGTACTTCCTGTCAGGAATAGTTTCACTTTACTGCACAGATGAAAACACGGTTGACTACTTTCCTGCTTGTATATATATCCTGTTAAGACCTGAGCCAATTGTTGGTTATCTTGATATAATCAACTCCAGGTCTTTAGTCCCTATTTTGTCCACCGCCGCCTTGGTGAGTGGAGAGCAGAAATGAGCTGGAACATAGAAAGCAGCAATCTCCTTAACTTGCAGCCTGAGATTAAAGAAGAGGATGATTTTGCTGGAGATGAATACAGAGTTGACAGAGCAGATGAGTTCTACTGTGGTTATGATTCAACCTGGGAGACCAAAGAGAAGGAGAGCACCTCATTCTAGAGACCACCCATTCTAGAGGGTACAGAAATGTAAGTTGGTGTACAGCTTCGGGTTGCTGCTCTACATTGATTCATTTTCTGCAGCAATAAATCAAATTTTGACTTTCTTCCTGCTTGTATGTTTTTTTTTGTTTTTTTTGTTTTTCTGGAGAACTGTACCAAATATTGGTATAATTATGTGTTTGGTTTTCTTCTTCAGTACAAATTCAGAGTGTTTGAAAATGCTGCCAGAGACATGTGGAACTACAGACATGACTATCCAGTAGGTTTGACATATGAAGTCATTCACACACCACGTTGCTGTTACTGCACTATTATTATGCAACTTTTTTTCACACAGAACCCACCAAAGACACAGAACTTTAGACAGCTGAAACATGTACGTGCAGATTTCCATTTTTTAAAGTGAATTTTGTTTTAGTGTAGTGAGAAAAAAAAAACAAAAAAAAACATGTTATAATAAAATCCTTCTTTCCTGAATAGGATGGAAAGCCCAATCTGAACTTTTACCTCGGGAACACACCTTCTTTACCAGACGGTAGGTCTGCCACTAACACTATCATTTATGTGACAACAGTTGGGATGACAAGAAAAAAAAATTGAATAATGAGAAAATACAAGACTAAATGACAGTTTCATATTAAAGGAGAAGCATCATTCAACCATTTTTCCTTTGAATTTTAGCCTTGCACAAAGTTACAGTTGATGCCTGGACTGTAAAGGATTTATTTTTAACACACACATTTGTTGGTACCCCTCGTTCACTGAAAGGAAAAACCCAGTTGTCACGGAAATAGTTATAAATAATAAAATTTGTAATAAATGTAAATTTCATGAAAATGAATAAATGAAAGTCAGAAATTACTTTTCAACCATTCTTCAGTGAAATAATTTTAAGAAATGAACTCATGAAAAATGTCTGGACAAACATTGTGCTACACTTAACTTAATATTTTGAAGGGCAAACTATTTTGAGACAATCGCATGATTAATGTAACTTTCAATGAGACTGCTGCACCTATCAGATGGTGTTTTTCCCCAGTTCTCATAAGCTAACTGCTCAAGTTTGCACAGGTTTGAAGGGTGCCTTTTCCAGTAAGCATGTTTCTGCTGAAACACGATTTAGGTCAGGGTTCTGAGTAGTTCAATGTTTTCCTCTTTTCCATTCATCGGTGTTAACTGTTTGTTTTGGATCATTATCCTGTTGTATCCATGACCTGGAACTGAGACCAAGCCTATTCTAATATAGCACCTTTTCAAGTCATTGAACTCCAAAATGCTTTGCATTACATTCACACATTGAATGGGTGAATGACTAGAATTAATAAAAGCCAAAATGAAGCCTGAAGCTCATTGAGACAAAGGAGGTTGCCATACACCAGCCCCCTGGGCACTCTGACCACTATTAGTAGGCAATGTGGATCAAATTGCTTATCCAAGGACAACACCAGAGGTTTGAACCAACAACCTTGAGGTAAACTTCCACATCCGACGCCACATTCACCAGTGGACATCATATTTCTCAATAGATAGTTTTGAGGATTCATTATGCCCTGCCTGACGCCCTGTGCCAGATGAAGCACACAGCTGCAGGACATAACACAGCTTCCTCCATGTTTCACTGTAGGGACAGTGTTGTTTTCTGGATTTGCTTTATTTGTCCCTCTGTAGGGAAAAAAATAAATTTTTGTCTCATCTCTCAATATGACCCTTTGTGGCTTGTCACAATGTAGTTTGGAAAATTCCACCCTGTCTTTTTTTATCATTTGTTTTCAATAATGGTGTCCTCCTTGGTGGTCCCCCATTAAGTCTACTTTGGCTCAGACTATGATGGTTGGTGCGATCTGACACTGAAGTTCCCCTTTAACCTCTTAAGGAGTTTTTCTGGGCTCTTTTGTTACCATTCATATTGTCTGTCTCTTTTGATTTCTCATTAACTTTCCTCTAAGGCTATGTTCAGGGATTACTCAGGGATGAGTAATGAAATTGAACCAAAAATGTGGTTCACCAACGATCGTTCGTAATTGACCAAGAAATTACTTTTCACATCGGTTTGGATTTTCGTTTTTGCATTTTTATTTTTAAATATGTAACTAATAATAATAATTAACCCTTTTCATATTTTGGGGGATAAATACTTTTGGATACTCCGTAGCACTGTGCTATACTGTGGATCCATAGGGTCTGAGTAGCGATCTGTCCATCTTTATAATCTGTAAAAAGATACTTTTGTCAAAAATAGGGATTGTAATTTCCACTTTGCTGATAAAATACATTTTTATTTAGAATGGGGTTTAATAAAACAAAGTATTACTGGATGCAGTTTCTTGATACTGCTACAGAAAACTCACAAACTGATATTATAATCTAAGACTAATGTATGTGTGCCACCTCATTCTTTTTTCATCAGGTGTCAAAATTAATGAATTCCACCAGTACTGGTATGGGAAGTATGAAAAACTGGAGCGTGTGCACACCTTTATTCAGTGGTAAGGTACTATCCAATGCAAAGATTTTATGGAAATATTTTAGTTCCCGGTTGTAATTAAAGCTTTATCTGAAAGGTTGTTTCCTCTGCAAGAACCAGGGATGAACTATCAAGCCAAAACTCTAACTAAGGAGGAAATTCAGGTAATGATTAAAATAAGCAATTTGAAAGAAAAAAAAGCTAATTTCACATAGGTTTTCAATAATGAGTTTGCTTTTCCTTCAGGAGTTTCTTGATAGCGAGAAAGCAAAACAAAATCTTCTGAGGTCCTACAAGCTCATGTTGGATTTTTATGGCATCGAGTTAAAAGATGAGAAAACAGGAGATGTGCAGAGAGCATCCAACTGGAGAGAAAGGTTCCAGAACCTCAACTGGTGAGCCATTTGAATACCAAAAAAAGGATTTCAGAATTTTTTTTGCCACAATCTGACTCCTTTTTTGACCCTACTTTCTTTTAGTCACAAACATAACAACTTGCCCATCACCCGCATCCTGAAGTGCCTGGGAACCCTTGGATACCCCAAGTTCCAATATCCACTGGTTAGGTTCTTCCTGGAGGAGACCCTTGTTAAAGGAGAACTTCCAAATGTCAAAGACAGCGCCCTGAGCTACTTTGTGTTCGCTGTCCTTAGCAAGCAAGAACGAAGGAAGCTTCTCAGGTTTGCCTTTCAGCACTATGAGCCCAAAGAAGAGTTTGTATGGTGCCCAAAGAAAGTCCAGAATGTTTGGTTAGGCCATCGGGTGGAACAGAACTGTATGAGAAATGGAAGAGTTGGTGCCACATTTCAAGAAAGATTTAAAGCAAAGAAAGGATTTTGTGATACCTCTTAAAGAAATGCATTTTTAAAATCGAAAAGGATGTAAAGTATTGAATAATGGAGTTTAACGTCTATAGGCGTCCACCGAACAGAAAATAAAGGCTGTTTTTGAGACATAACCATAGTAAATATTTGCTGATTTTTAGAGGTTCCCTTAGACCTGTTGTTTGCACTGAATGTAGATGTTTGGACAGAGTGGTCTTACCATAGACACAGAAGACACAATGTGAGTATAAACCTGTGATTACTTTTACTTAAAACTGTTTCCTTGTTCCTTTTTCCTTTATATTGCTTGCCCTTAAATCATAGTGTTTTCTCATTAAAGGGAAATGTATTTTATTGAGAAAATACTGTCTTCATTTTGCTAAGTTTACTAGATCTGTCAAAAGTATTGATTTTGAGGACTTCTACTTACTCAAATAGAAGTGAAGATGTGTTTTTTATTACTTCAATAAAAGTTGCAATATAAACTTCAACTTTACAGAATAAAAATACCTATTTTAAAACTACTTAAAGTATAAAAGCAAGAGTGAATAAGAAAAGCTTAGGCCGCACAACAGGAGGCTAATACACTGACATCCCACCCCAAAAGAAACATTTTTTATAAAGACCACAATAACTGAAAAACAACAAAGACCCCTGATATATGGACATTTCATACAGTCTCAGATCAGGCGGGTTGGGATCTGCAAAGCTGGTAGATTCCCTAAAGGCATCCGTGGTTGAGAACGCTTTCCTTGTGTATGAGTGAATCTTTGGTGGGAGGCTGCTTTAAGGGCAAAATTCAACTTAATTTCCCTTTTGAAAGAATAAAGTATTGAGTTTGACATACAAAAACACGCATACTTTTTCCTATCATTTTTCTTCCTTATATTTAGCTTCCATGTTTTTCAATCACTAAAAAGCATGAGTTGAGGAATTGTTCTCTGTATTAGATTAACTCCAAAAGAAACATTAACCTATACTCTGCTATAATAGGTTGTGGGTTTGTGCTGTACACATGTTGAAGGTGGATCATCTAGAAGCTCTTTTATGTAGATTGAATAGATTCAGTATGAGCTCTAGAAGTTTGACAGCTGATATTAGTCTCCAGTTCATAGATTATAAATTTGTACTTTACAACCATTATAAAGACTTCAGGCTTAAAAAAGTACAAATAAAATCACAAATAAGGGTTTTCCGTAAATTATGGATATCTTCTAACTTCGGTTGGAGCTTTAGCACTCTTTAGCACCCAGTGTGTTTTAGTGTAGCTTCAAGACTGGGTTATATAATAACTCATCCATTTAAAAATTGCAGCTATAAACTTCAGCATGAACTTTGATACTTAAAGCTGTTAAATATTATACATGCAAATTACGACATACCTCCTTGTTTAAATTAAGAGTGGAAAAGAAATGAAACAATAACCAAAAACTTTAGAAGACAGGTTTAATCGGTTGAGCTGAGACAAACTGGACATTTTTAGTAACACTAAGTAATGTACACTGTTAATAAAAAGCTTTAAGTTCAAAGCTGCTGGACGCGTCTCCACAGCACTGTCTTAACCTTTACATTTTCCACCTCATATATATGGCTTTTACTTTCTCCACTTAGAAAAGTTTGGATAAAAACATCAGTATATACAGAAATATGTGCATATTTACATAGTGTAATTGGTATCTAGATCAATCACTTTTTTTCCACCGAAAAAAACAAACAAAAAACTTTGCAACCAAGAAAAGGGTAAATCTGTCAGGATTTGGTGGACTACTCCATGTCTTTTCCCAAAACAACTTGGAGGCAATACAAAAACATACAAATCTTAAGGTGACAAAGAATATAAAGATTGTTGTTATATCCTTTAGAGCCTTTTCCACTTAAGTTATTTGGAAAATGAAATTCAACAAAAATACTTTTCGTACACATTAATAGTGATGCTTGGATGAAGAATTAAGTACATGAAAGGTCTATAAACAGTTGAAGTCTACTTGTCATTGTCTGAGCTTTTAGTTTTCTCCTTGGATGCCTCACGTTTACTTTCTTTCTTGTCCGACCTCTTTTCTTTGCTCCTCTTGTCCGGGTCTCTGTCACGATCTCTGTCTTTGTCACGATCCCGGTCTCGTTCCCGCTCTCTCTCCCGTTCTTTGTCTCTTTCTCTGTCTTTTGTCCGGTCTTTTCCACGATCCCGGTCATGGTCTCTGCTTCTTGAGCGATCTCGTCTTCTGTCTCGCTCTCTGTCTCTGTTTCTTACTCTGTCACGGTCATAGTCTCTCCGGTCAGATTCCCTAGGCCGGTCTCGCTCCCTGTCTCGCTCCCTGTCCCGGTCTCTGTCCCTTTCCTTGTCCCTGTCCTTGTCTCTGTCCCTCTCCTTGTCCCTGTCCCTCTCCTTGTCCCTGTCCTTGTCCCTCTCCCTCCTTTTCTCAGAGTCTTGATCCCTCTGTCTCTCTCCCTCTGGCTCTCTGCTCTTCTCACTATCCCTCCCTCTGCTGCGCTCTCCTTCTCTTCCCCGCTCTGGATCCCTCTCCCTTTCCCTGTCTCTCTCCCTGCCTCGGTCCCAATCTTGTTCCCGGCTCCAGCGCTTTCCTACCCCCCTGTCCCAGGAAGACCTGCCACCATGAGGACTCTCCTTATCTCTTTCCCTCCTGCGGTCTTCAGAAAGCTCTCTCTGTCTATCGTCTAAGGACTGTGAGCCAGAGCCAAGTTCTCTGTGTGGTACTTCAAAGCGGCTCAAACGCTCTCCACGTTCTCCGCTGCGAGCTTCCAAATCCTCGTGGGTGGTGCTGCTTCTCCTCCTATCAGGAGAAAGACGCCGCCACTGGTCCTCTCTCTGTAGGTCTGGACTTTGGGCTCCATGGCGACCTGGAGGGCCATAGGATCCTTCTGAAGGAGGTAATAGCATTGGCATACCATGGCGAACAGGTCTAGGCTCATCAGATTGCCAATCAAAACGGTATCGTTCTGAAATGTGGGAAAGTTGGGGCCTATTCTCCTGAGCTGGGGGTCCTCTGGATTCATCAAAAGGCCGACGCTCTAGTGGTGAAGATGGTGGCCTAGAACTGCCATACTGGTTATGTGGTTTGAAGAGTGGTCCACTCAATTCCCTGCCCGAAGGCATTCCTCTCCTCTCCTCATACTGTTCAGGTGGAGCTCCACGGTAAGCAGAGGGTCCTGGAGGACCCAGACTCTCTTTAAAATACTGGGGCGGATTTGGATTCTGGTCCATACTGGGATTAAAGGATTTATTGGGAGTGTCTTTACCATATTGCTGAGAGGGGGGGGGAGGCATGGGGCTTGGAAAGAGTGTAGGATGAGGGGGCCTAGAATCAAAGAGTGTAGATGGTGGTGGTCCTGAGAAAGGTGGAGGAGGACCCCTGTTAGCAGGGAAATTGAAAGGAAGAGGACTTGTGAATCTTGGTGGCTGTACGCTGTTCGGTCCATCAAAATTTGGCCGTGGGGGAATGTTTGGCGGTGGGCCTTGTAGTCCCATGTGCTGAGGGGGAATGGAGGGATCAAACATTTGGGGAGGAGGTGCTCTTTGAGAAACTGGAGGGAATGGCATGGGTGGTCCTCTTGGTGGCAGGATATTCTGAAGTGGTGGTCCAGGAGGTTGCTGCTGCTGCTGCTGAGGCGGTTGCTGTGTGTTCAGCCACTGGTTCTGGTTTTGGTAGGGAGGGTAGGATGGTGGAGGTGGGCCATATTGCTGGTTGCCATCACCTTGGTGTGGGGGGGGAGCATGACTATGGTGTGGACCGTGGATAGTTGGAGGAGGCCCCTGCATTGAAGGAGGACCAGACATAGGAGGACCCTGCATGCGTGGCAGCATGGACGGAGGTGGAGGCCTCATTATCAGGTTCTGACCCTGCATGGAGTGGGGAGGGGGATAGCTAGACTGGGAGGGAATGTCAGTTCTAGGTTGGTACTCATTATCAAAGCCTCCAACTGTTTGATGGTGCGACATGTGACGAGAGTGAGTATCAGATATAGTGCTTTGAGTAAGTACTGGGATGGCAGAGGTTCTAGTGGAGTTATCTGCAGACTCTCTGTGATACCTTGAAGAAGACACATCTTGACCACTTTCTATGTACTCAGAATCCTGACTGACTTTTAAAATACTTGCAGCATTTGGCCAAACGCTGTATTTGTCCATCTCAGTTTCCTCTTTAATCTCTTCCTTAGCTTTGTTTTTTCTATCACTCATGTAGCTGACCTCCATATCGTGATCCACTTTCTCTCCTAGTAAAGGAATCGACACCTCTTCATCTTCTGACTTCATGAAGGGAAGTATGTCATCTTTTTCCTCATCCTGTGGTAGCGATGTCTCTGTACCTTGTGAAGCATCAATGTTTTCTTCCACTTTAGGCTGTAGTGGGTCTTGTGCCAGGGGTGCCGAGGGAGAAGGCTCCGTTAGAGGAGTTGTCTCTGTGTCTTTATGTTCAGGTTCAAACAGCGTCTGATCGCCCACAGCCTGACGAGGATCCCTGCTCTGTCTCAAATCTTTTCTCTGGTTAGTCAGAGGAGCAACTGATGACGACTTAACTAGTTCTTCTACCTTTTTGCCAAGTTGCAGTAAGTGAGTGTTTGGAAGAATCAAAGCTGGAGCAGCCGTCTCTGTTGACAGTGTTTGCTGTTCTGCCTGCTTCTGCAATGCTTGTTCTCCAATTCTTTTGAGATTTTCCAGAATCGTCTTTGCATCAGGTGCATTTTCAGTTACAGGCTTTGCTTGTTCTGGTTTCAAAGAATTTACTTCATCAAAAATCGAATCATCTTCAGGATCATACTCTACATCATCGGCTTCAGTTGCTACTGCCTCAGGCTGCTTAACGATCTCAGGTTTGATTAACTCGTTAGTATGCTTCTTGGTCACATTAAAGACCCGACTGGGATCATACTCTTCCTCTGGATCATACGGCCTGTCATCTTCATCCTCTTCAACTGGTTTCTCCTTTGGATTCTGGGTAAACTGCTGAACAATGGGGTCTAACATTGTAGCAGTGGCAGGGAGTTCTCCAGTTTGGTCAGACGGAGAGTTAGAAGCATCTGAATCCTGCTTTTTGTTCTTGAAGACCATCTTAAGAATTGTCTGAAGAGGTGATGCAGCTGCTACAGAGACAGGAGCAGAGCTGGATGTGGCATCCTTTCCTGGGGCGCCAGAGGTGTCTGGCGCTTTGATAGCCGACAGCAAAGAGAGAACAGAGACCGGGGCAGTTGTCGTGCTGCTAGGGGTCTCAGAGGAGGTGGATGGAGGCGAACCTGGGGGAGTTGTGCTGAAGGGAATTTCAAGACTCTGCCGCGTGCTTCTGTCTGATTTGACTGCAGGGGCAGGTTTTGGAAGTCCAGGTTCATCTGAGTCTTTGGTTTGAGTCTTGGAGCGTTTCTCCTCTGTCTCAATTGGTGCACCACCTCGCTTTCGGTCCTTCTGACAGATCAGCAATCCAAGGAGGAGGTTGGGGCGAGCCGGTTCAAGCCCTGAGATGTAAACAGAAAGCAATCAGGTCATAAACTTGAAAATATATATATATACATCTCAAAAAACCTCAAACAATATTAAAACACGGAAGACTGGAATGAGAGCAACGAGAGTTCTATAGACAAAAAGGAACCAAAGAGTAGCTCTTTTCACTGCAATGGAGATATACAGTACACAATAGAGTAGTGCAAATATAGATAAAGAGTATACATAGAGTACTACAATTTAATAATTTATAAAAGACACTATAATTCAGAGACTGGACCAGCCAATTTTCCCTTCTTTTACCCAGTTAAATAAAACACATCAATATTAACCAAACCTAGTCTATAAGGAAATCAAACAAGTTTACACATCGATAATTATGTTCAGTAACAATAATCAAAAGTAATGAGACTTAAAGGCGCAAAGAGGTACATTTTGTAATTTCCTTTTCTGCTGGATTCAGATCTACAACCACAACAGCAACCATTTTCTTTTTTTTTTTTTATAATTGATTGAAATCGGCAGTTCAGGCCTTAAATAAAATAGGAAGTATTGTTTCTGCTGTTGAAGCATCTGAACAGTTCAGTAAGGGTGAACTATCTGAAATTTGTGAGAAATTTTATTCTTCAAAGCAACTAAGGCTTTTGCACATCTTGCATTAGATGCGACAAACTCAGCATAGAATTGTCTATATTACTAATAACACATGCACATATGCAAACACCTATATTCCTCTTAAAGGGTGCTTGTTATCATTTTAAATCTGTTCTGAAACGGTTCACAATAATTTGATGTTAAACTCATTGGATTCCTTTTAATTAACCACTTGCTAAAAACTTTAGTTGCTGCTTGTTTAGACTGAAACCTTTGAATACATCTTTATTCCTCTGCAGTGAAGCATCTCATCGCAAGGGCGGCAGCTTAAAAGAAAGACTGACTGACGACTCAATTTAAAGCAATTTATTCATCAGATAAGTATTTAACACATATATGACTTAAATCTTTAGAAACAACAGACTGAGAATGGATGATAAGGCACCAATCTGTAAGGAAATCTTTATTGAAAATGTGTTACACAAATTCATATACACAAAGGAGAATACAGAAGATAATACAAACATGTTGGTAGATTCAAAAAGCAGCATGAGCACCCTCTACAGTTAAAAAAAAGCTCTCATTCCAGTCAGAAACATAAATATATACTCACCACATGTTGAAAGAAACAAAGCAAAAAACAAATTCACAGTAATTACTATTACCAAAACAACACCAAGTAACATCAACAGTATTTCTAGAATCCCTTCTAAATGCTTACCTGGCCCGTCAAACGGTAATAGTTTGGAGGGTAAAGGGTCCTTTGATGCCAGTGGGATGAGATAAAGGTCTTTGATGCGACGGTTGTTGTTAGCTACCACGCCAAATCTCCTTCTGCTACTGAAGTAAGAGAAGAGGGAGACATAAGAAACCTCCTCTTCCTCTGTGGCTGGCTGGAAACGGATCAGACACAGCTCCTGAAAAGAACAAAAACAGAAATTGAAGCAATATATGTGAATATCAAAACGCAGCTCAAGGCCCATTTATTCTTGCATAAAACAAACCTTAGAGAGTGAAGTTTTCAGCTTTCCAACATAGTCCCAAACAGTGTTGGGAGAAATCCTGCCTCCGATATGGATGGTGTCAGGTAAATCCTGTGCCCCGTTGACAAAGGTAAACAGAACCAATGTTTAGATAAACTTGAATAAAATGAAATCTACTTAATATAAATATGAGAATTATACCTCTTTCAGGTGTTCAAAGGAGCCTGAAACCAGATAAGCTTTGGTCACAAACTTAGCGACTGACTGCATGTTAACAAATCCCTTCCATATAGTCTCCTGGCCGTGCAAGAAGATCGCCGTTTCCCCCTCAGGAGGAGGTTCAGCTGAGCTGTAAAATCAAAACCAACTCCATTTTAGACAGTGTTTAACGTTAATTTAAAGAGAAGATCACAGATCAATATTTTCAGTTGTAATATCATCCAAAAGATACACCACCTTTTCTTAGACGATTTGGGTACAGCCACCGCTGAAGGTGGAGCTGGAGGCATTGGCAGAGGTACTTTAATATCCACTGCAGGAGCAACAGAAGCAGTAACAGGAACTGGTACTGGGATCGAGTCTGTTGTGTTACTGGTGGGTTTCTCAAGGGCCAGCGGCGCCACGCTCACAGCAGAGCTAAGTCGAGCCATGCGAGGGTCTCTGCGAGAGATGCTGACAGAAGAGACGGCTGGACTAACGAGCACAGGGGTCTGAGCGGGAGGCGCCATGACGCTTGGATCCTCCTGATAGAGCTGTGGAGTTTCAGGAGCAACTGGTCCAGTGTTGGAGGGGTAGGATGAAGGGACTGGTGGGTGGGATGTTAATGGTTCCAGGGGAGGGTATGTTGCTGGGCTGGCAGAAGGTGGGTCTCCAGACCTTGATGACCTTGACTCTTGTCTTGGTGGCTTGATGTCTGGCTTATTAGAAAGCCTGGCTTTTTTGGATGCAGGTTCATCTTCTGCCTTTTGTCCTAAAAGGAACGTTCTAAAGCATTAATCTGACAATGAAAAATGTAAATAACATTGACAGTATACAAACTGTAACCTTTCTTACCTGTGCAAATTTTACAGTTGAGGTCAAAAAGATGAGTCTTGTGTTCAGAAGTTGTGTCTTTGAGCATGCTGCTGAAAACATCGACCATGCCGGTGCCACTGTTCCCTTCAGCAGACGGCTGGGCTGCTGCCAAGGGAGTGGAGACTGCCTCATCTTGGTCCTAAGGAGGCAAAGGAGGATTCACATCAAATTTTGCGTGTACAATTCTCAAATTTGTATGCACTACCATGAGACTTTAGTGTGTAAGATAAAGGTAAAAACAAAGGAGGAAGTTGCAAAAGGCAGCAAATGTTTGAAATCTACGTTTCAGATTTTGGCATGCAAAAACTCCATGCAGGAAAGATGCAGAAGAGAAGCTTTCCCCCACTTACTGCAGAAGAACCAGAGCGGAAAGATGACACAGTGGCAGAGATACATACATCTGCATCAGATGGGGGAGCATCCTCCATGTCTACGCTGTGGGAGCCAGAGTCCGGCCTACTTCCATGTCTGGAATGCCCGGAATGGGTCCGAGAATGACCCTGAGGATAAAAAATGTAAAGATGTGCCATAATGCCGATATTTTCATTCAGCAAAGGAATGGTGTGACTCCCTTAATAATCCAACAACTAAATTTCAATTAAATAAAAGCACAGATCAACAAAAAATTAGAGGACTTTCATTGTTTTCTCCATAACATTCCTATATTTAATATCCACCCGCCTTCCCTTGTCCCGCTGAAATGAAACAGCCCAACAGCATAATGCAGCCACCATTCTGTTTTACCTATAGAATGGTGTATTTAAGGTAGTGCCACTGCCTTTTAGGCCACTAAAGGAAATTTACTGTAATGACATTTACTAAGGAGCATCAAAGTGATGGGAGCAGCTCACAAACATCTTAACTTTGCACCATCCTGTGTTGGATCTTTACATAAAAATTAAAAAGCTCAAAATGTGAAAGAAGCTAAAGTGATGACAATGTTAATTGTTAGACTATATTGTGATGTCAAGAAGATAATCTTGTAGCTTAAATAGAGACGCTTGTTACCTCAGCAGATTCAGGCTTTTTCCACTCTGTAATTTCCTTGGAGAGCAGCTCCTCAGCACTTAGTCTCACCAGTCTGAAAGGCGTGACCTGTCTGCCAATCACCTTGTAGAACAAACCCTGCAACAATCACATCGTTCGCTAAGCAACACAAAACAGAAGCTGTTACCTTGTAGAGATGTAATGAATCCTTACCACCCAAGCATGTGTGTTCATGTTGCCTCACCTTGTTTTTAGGGTCCTTCAGGTTAAACATGAGGGTCCGGTATTTGTTCTTGTACTTGCTGTCAGTACTCAGGCAGAGGTTGAACATCTCCTTCTCAATGGAATATGCAAGTCTTCCCACCTCACTTTCAGTCATTTTTAGATCGTCGCTGTCACTCACCCTAACAGGGGGAAAAAAAAGACATTCTCAAACATCAAAGAAAAACATCCCAGCATTAAAAACGAAAAGGAAATAGAATCTGGATCTAAGGTACCCACCTCTTGAAGAGAATGTCAGTGAGTGAGCGTCGGATGTTCTGCCTCATCTGGTTGTTAGCTGGTGGCCTCACAGGTGAAGTGTGAGAGGTTGGTACATGTGGATGGGAGGACCGGGAAGATGAGGAGTGGCTGGATGGAGTTGAGGACGCTGAAGAGGATTGTGCTCGTGAAGATTCTGGCTGACTCTGAGAAGTGGAGTCTTTCTGTTGAGGCTGCTTTTTAGGAATAGTGAAGTTAGACTTGGTGACTCTGATAGCCCCTGTGGCATGAATGGGACCTGAAGAAAACGGAGATGCGGCTGGAGCAGACGCTTTGCCTGGTTTCTTGGAACTTTCAGCAGCTTTAGTCGGGGCTGCCGTCTGTTTCTTGGAGACTTTCGAGCTGCCAGCTTGCGGAGAGGACTTCTTGGTCTTAGAGGCGACGGCAGTGTTTTTTTGTGCAGGGGATTTCTTTTTTCCTTTGCGTAGAGTCGGAGATGCTTTGCTTGATTTCTCAGGAGGTGGGCTTTGCTCCTTCTCTGTCTTCTTCTCTTCTTTGGGGGGAGCTGCAGACCAAGAACAGAACCCAATGTTTTTAAAAAGTCAGCACAATCTTCACTAGATCAGCAGCTGTGAACCAATGGCTCAAACTGATCTTGAAACATGAATCAAGATCATCTTAAATCAGTATATCAGTCACTGACAGAAAGCCATAAGTCCAATGCTTACAACATCTTTAAAATCTTGACAAACACACACACGAAAAAAAAACCCAAACATTTTATTAATGGCTGCTGAAGTAAACGCCCGCTGGATAAGCCAACCAGCTTTAAAATAAAATAAATAAAAAATCTGAAATGGATCTATAAATTGAAAAAAAAAAATAAACGAAATGTGTTCTTTATCCAAACTTCTTAAACCCAGACAGATTATGTGAAAAACAAGTCTGTCTGTGTACTTATTAGCAGAAACATCTAAATAACAACATTCAATGTGATATTTATGAGTGGATAGAGAAGGGTTCAACACATTCATTAAACAACTGGACTGATAAATAATTTAAGAAAGTTAACCTTAATTTCGAAGATGATTTTTTTTTTTTTTATAGCTGAGCAACTTATAACCAGTGTCTAAAGCATTCATCTAAATGGACCACATTGTGTAGAAAAACAAAACCCTTATCTGCTCACTTTGACATTTCTCAAACTTTCATTTAAGTAGAGTTCAAACTAGCACTAGCTTAGATTTTAACCTCCTAGTAGTATATGTCTTATCTAGAAAACAGAAAACCACCAACATTGTTTTCTGGATATAAAATTATGTAAATTTAGGGAACAATCCAATGAGCTACTTTAGCCCTGTGGCCCAAAAACAGCTGAACAAACTGCTTTCCTAATCTGACAGCATATACTTATGTAACCCTGACTGTATACTCCATCCAGTTAATGCCTTTAGGGAAGTTTTCAGTAAGAGCTTATCTCATGTTCTCTTTTACATGCATCAAATCCATTCCAGAAATATCTAGGAGACTGTTGAAGCCAGCTTTTTCCCTCCTTGTGTCCTCTTCAGTCTTCCAATCCCTTGTGAAATTGGCAGATCTTCACTTATCTCCAGGATCTTGTCTTCACAGAAGCTGCTCTTTTCCCCCTCTGTGCTTCTCAGTCTTGCGTTCTTCCATAAACAGTGGGTGGAGATTATAACTTTTATATAAACTTCTTCTGCTTCAGCTGAACCAGTCAAGACATCCAAAAGCAAGCCAACAGTGCTTAAAATCAATGGAGGCATCCAAAAATCAGTTTATCACCTTTTATTTTAAAGCCAGTCACTTAGGAAAAGTGGTGTACCATATTCAATATGAATCAACAACTTCAAACATCTTAGAACCCCAAACAATAAGGGCAGAAAAGTTGATGTTTAACTGCTAATAGCGCCAGCTCAACATGAGCCATTTGCAGAAGCGCCGACCTACCTGCAGGAGGAGGCACAGCTGTGGGACGCGTTGAGACTTCTTAAAGGAAGCCAAGAGTGACACCTAATTGCAAATCAACTTCATTTGACCAAACTAATTATCCCATTAAAAAATAAATTAAAAAGCCCAAAACATTCCCCCCCCCTTTAGTGTCTCCCAAATATTTCTGAAGTGGTTATTATAAGCCAAGATGCTAGAGTGATTATTGTACTCTCATGGGGTAGAAAGCTCAGTGTTCAAGCTAATATTCTATTTATTTATTATAAATAAGGCATTTAAGATTTTAATGCTGCCAGTTTCAGGCTTCAGTGCGCTCCTCCTGAGCCAACAAATATAAGTGCAGTTTGTCGTTATACGTCCCTTTTAACAGTAGTCACTTTAACTTCTTACTTACCTGCTGCAAAACATTCATTATGCAATAAATAAATTAGATCAGATTTCTTTGCACAGACCAGTTCATGATGTTCTCTCTTAGATAAACCCGATTCTCTCCACTTGAGGTAAGCATAAGAGGAACCACACAAATACCAGAAAAACAACAATGCAGCTTAAACAGCAGGACTAGACCTTCAAGGAGATACATACACTTTTTGTTTAACACTGTTGGTGATATGGGTGTAGTCTTTTCTGGTGTTACTGCAATGTAATTATGGTCACTGGACCAGGAAGCAGTGGACGGCGGCGGCGGGTGTTCCTCAGCATATTGGTCTTCGTCGTCCTCATCTGGATCCGGACTGAAGTCTTCGTCGCTGCTACTGTCCGACACCCTCTGGGTCTTCTTCTGAGCCTTTCCACTGCCTCCAGGCTTCTAGAAAGACGAGGACAAAAACGTGTTCATAAGTTTCGTTGAGTCGGAGAGTTGCTTATATTCATTTATACATTTCATTCAAAAAATATGATACATTTATCTGGTCTTACAGATCAGCTGCTCATCAGAAGACCACAAAACTTTTTACAAGGTTAATTCAGACCTTTTCTTCAGCAATGTGACAAAAGTTGCTCCGGTGGACTCAAAGAAAAGTTTTCACAAACACTGATAATACAATTAACATTTCTCTCTCTGGCTTGAAATGGTACAGCAAATAGAAATCATTCAGTACCATTTGTGCTGCAGGTTTAATGCGATACAGCCTACAAAAATAAATTGTTTATTCCAGCAAACCTGACAAAGTTAAACAAAAAAAAGCAGCCGTATTGATTATTAAAATCTGAGTGGAGAGAATCCGGCTTGGAACATTATAAATTACATTTAAGCTGGTATCACAGTTTTGCTAGACATGTTAAGAGTTAAGGGAGAGAGCATGGTGTTGGTAGGATTAAGTCTCTGCTGGACCAAAGGAAGAAGCACCTTTATCATTATGTGGTAGTCATGATAACCTGGAAAAATTTACTGAAAATCCATGAAGAATATTTTCTGCTCATCCGATGATAGAACAACTTAAAACTAGTAATATGGTTTAACTGTGTTACTGATTGGGTCCTGCCAAATAGACTGACTTGATTACCCCCTCAGTGTTTAAGTTGAGACACGTTTAAAGGATTGCTGGGCGGCCCCCGTTTGACCCTGCCAGCTGCATTTGTAAACACTGCATGATGGACCAGATCAATTCAGATTCAAAATATGAAGAAAAACGGACTATAATCAATTTTTGCTTAAAAATACAGTTTAAGGGGTGGATTATAAGCAGGATATAGATTATATTTAAAGCAAAAACCAAATAGAAAGGATCCTCTTTTTTATGCTGTCCAGGTGTTTTAACAAGCATCAGATCTCTTCTCCTTTTTATTTAACAACAAATGTTTAACTTAAATGTTGCTGTACTTCAAATAAAATCTTCCTTGGTCTTCACTAGTTTATCCACTTCATTGTCACTTTTAGATGCGTCCTTTTTTCAACACTATACCAGTGTGCATTTATACATCCGGCTTATATTGCACCAAAAATCCAAACTTCCCACATTTTCAAAGTTCTTTCAATATAAACATGTTGGCCTAGTGAGTTGGAGCAGTGAGCTTGTGTTCGGAGAGGGCTGCAGGTATCCGGTTCTATCCCCACAGCCTCCACTCCGGGTTCCTGAGCAAAACTCTTAACCTCACTGCTGCCCAGGTGCCACACAATGGCAGCCCACTGCTTCCAAAGGGGATGGGTTAAATGCAGGGGTACATTTCTCCAATGTGAGATCAATGAAGTTCAATTGTTTATTATTATTATCAATAAAAAAAAATAATAAGTGTTAAAATTTCAGTTAAAATCAGGTTTGCAGGGAAAAAAAAGTTGTATGCAACTTCTATACGGATTATCGTCTTGTTTTAAGGTTCAATCAAACTAAAGAACACCAAATCTGAGCTTCAGAGCATTAAAACACGGCGGATGTCTCTGCTCACAAGCTGTGGGGAAAAAATGGTTAGTGAATAATAGGTTATAAGTTCAAACAGAAGTGCTCCATCATCTGTTTAGAATGCTGTAAAAACATCTTTATGTCATATTCAAGTGTATTTCTGAATGAACCAGTTTTTCTTCTTGTGGAAGCAGAAAAACAGTTGATGTTGACGTTCAAATCGGGGTAATAAAAAACAAACAAAAAAAAGATCAGGCAAACAAAAGCTGGTTTACCAACATCAATTCTATTGGGATCTCAATGGTTTGGACATAAAACATTTAAAAAGGTAAGAAATAAATTGTTATACATATTAATCCTTTAGGTTTCTTTCAAGTTTTAACATTTCATACCATCACAAGATAGCCTGTAATAGTCTTTATCTGAGGAAAAACAGCATTAGTAAAATAGCTTGTTTCTCACAATAGAAATCACAAAAAAATTGTTTAGATGAGACTTGAGGGTTCCACATCATAAGAAAACAACAACAAAAACATTTAAATGATAGAACAGTTGGTGAATATAGTTAGATGATGGTCTTATGGCTGACCCGCTGTATTCTGGCTTTAATAATCTCTGTGGGCTTTAGTATCCCCAGCCATCAGAAAGCTACATCCTCTGCAGGCAGGAAAGGCAATGATAGTCCATCCAAATAGGCCAAATCTCAAACTGTGTGCATGGCACCCATTCCCTAGCCTAGCAAATAGGGCATCCAATCAGTTCTTTTAATAGAAGAAATACTGGAGGCTGCTTTCCAAAGATTTAACATACAAAAGCAAGGGATGGTTCATTTTATTTTACTTTCAATGGTTCCCAAAAGATGAGTTTTGTGATGCAGAGCAAACATGTTCATATTCTGAAGATATTGCTATGATGTCTCAGTTAAACAGTAAATCCTCATTTACTTATCTTAGAGTATTGTTAAAAACTACTACAGAATGAGCACAATAAGCAGACTTGACACAGCCTAGAACCCGTTTCCTCCTTCTGAGATTGAACTGTGGATGTGAGAATAAATCTATGAAGGTAGAATTTAAATTACATTCAAGTCCTGGATTTTAATAGATCAAACAATCAAAGTATTAATTGATGCTAAGATAAAACATCCATTTCTCTGACACAAAGATTTAATACCACATATCTGGAGTTATTTACAGCTTCTAAGGAAGGTTTCTTCTCTTTAACTCTTATTAGACATCACAAAGGTGCTTTTAGGGAAACCATTTCAGGTGGTCCAGGTTACCTTTGCTGCAGCCTTGTTTTTCTGAGGCTTGGGCTTGTCCTTCTGCTTGGGTTCTTTGACATCAGTGATGGATTTCATGGCGGCTGCGGCGTGTTTCAAGATGCAGTCATTCCCACAGTACACAGAGTCAGGCTGGGCGATGCTGTCGCAGCCAGGACCAATGCATTTAGGGAGGGAGGAGTCATCTTCTGCCTTCTCCTCAGCCACCTCCACAACTGGAGAGGTGTTCACTTCAACCGTAGTTTCAACCCTCTGCTCTGGTTCTGGTGGAGCTTTCTGCTCTGCTGCGGATGCGACCTTCGGCTCCCCAGCTGAAGCAGCGTTTTTGTCTGGTTTCGGCTCAGCCGGTTGATGAATAGCCTGCTTCAGATCAGTGTGGAATGAAATTAACAGACAACATATCACCCCATTTTTTTTACCTAAGCTTACAATCTAAATGATAGCCTTTAATTGGTGCAAACAGTGAGTAAATGTGCCTACAAACATATCAAAGACAACATCTGGGTAACTATTTTTACAATAAAAGATTTTGTTGAATTTCTTTTGTTGGCTCTCATGACATTAAGCAACAAACAGTGACACAGATGTTTCCAGCAGCAGTCACCTACCGGCTGGAAGATTTTTATCTTCTTCTTTCCAGATGGATTAGTAGCCTTCTCGATCCTGCCTTTGATGCCCTGATCTTCAGCTGCTCTCTCTTCTGCCCCGCTTGCTGAGGAAGGCGGAGGGGGCGCCACAGGCTGAACAGCTGACGGATTTAAACCTGCCCCGCTGCCTGGGCCTTTCTCCACAGAGGAGGAGGCAGCAGCTGGAGCAATAATCAGAGAAGCAGCGTCGGCTCGGGGTTTTGCCATCTCTGTGCTCGTAGGGAGGATAGATGTGGCAGGTCTGACCACTTGGTTCTTCTTTGCTGTGCAGTTGGGGCAGATGTAGTCCTCTCCGTTCCTCTCCATCAGACGTCCGCGGGCCTCGGTAATGCCCACGCAGTCTCCATGGAACCATTCTTCACAGCGATCACAGCAGATCATAAACCTGTGGAGCATCGTACATAAAACAGACCAGATTCTCACAACGCTACAAATGGCAGAACAAAGGTGATTTTTTTGCCTTATCTTCACTAAAGTGAATGTGGAGATTAGCTAACAGAAGCATTTAGAATTGTAGTGCTGCACAAACACACAGATTCACTGGTTTCTCACATCTTCAGTTACACCTACCATGTTTAATGGGATTTTGTGTTTGACCAACATGACGTAGCAGATCTAAATAAAACTAGAGGACATTTCCTATTTAGCCTGGAAACCCAATGTCAGTGATACTTTCAGCATAAATCCAACTGCTCTGAAAGCATGCAAACAGAACCACACCAAAAGAGCCAACACTTAGAAATTAAAAGGGAAATATACTAAATTTCAGCTTTCTTCTGAACAAATATTTAATCCATCATCTGAAAATGTAGAGGGACATTAGTGACACTAAATTTGTCCTTTTTATGAAAGGAAGTCAAGAGAGAGGCCCTTGTTTAGTAAGCCATAAGAATTCCTGTTTGCAATTTAACACAAGTCATGTGGACAGCAGTAGACATGGAAGAAAAGCACTCTGGTCAGAGGACACGCAAAAAAACAATGATTGCAGTGAAAAAAATTTAAAATGGAAAAAAAAAATATATACTAAAACACTGTCTATAACACACACCAACCCTGATTAAACATGGTTGATGTAGGGACCATTTTATTCAGAGAAGGCAGTGGAGATGAAGGAAGCTAAATAACAGCAACAAAAAAATAAAAAAACAGCGAAAGACTTGAAACTTGGAATGGGGAATCCCAAATAGTCCCTGCTTCCAGATGCCTGCATGCAAATAGCAACAGTGGCGGCTGGCCAATAGAGGGCGCACATCCAATGACCCTGATTAAGAAAAAACTTTTATATATATAATTTAATTTTAAATTAAAATTTAAAATATTTCGAAATATAGCTCTATATATATATATATATATTTTTTTTTTTTAGATGTGCAAGATAAATATTTAATCTTTAATGGCTAGTAAAGTGTCACTCATTTACTGCCAAATTACATTAAACTGATAACTGATTTAAGGAAATTTTAAAAAATCATTGAAAGAACATTTATTAAATATAGAGGTAAAACACAATTAGGACTGTGAGGGAGTACACAGTCTTTTTCACTTGCTGTGCTTTGTAGTTTGTTTTGATTAGTTTGTGTATGTATGTGTATATATGTATATGTATAGATTATGGGAGATGTTGTTTTAATGTCCACATAATTTTATTTCATTTGTAATTTTTTATTTCATGTTTTGTTGTTGGACCCCAGGATGAATAGCTGTAGCTTGCTACAGCTAATGGGGATCCTAAATAAACTAAACTAAACTCCATTTTTCATCGGATTAGTGATGTATTTTCGTAAATGCGCAGTAGCTCCCCTGCAATACAAAGGTATAGGAGAGCTCGGGGCGCAGGAGAGCAGCGCCCTGAGCTGACAGGAAGTGTGTTTGCTCACTACCTCCCGTCACAGCGCAGATGGTTGATTGACAACTCGAGTCGCGGGAGTTGGAGACGCATTGGAGAGAAAGAGAGAAACGTGGTGCAAGAAACGTCCTTTTCCAGGACCTGGTCTAGCAAGAAGGCTTGGCAAGCAGCACGTAGCTTTATTCTGCCTTCCCTGCCTCCTTTTTCAATCGTCAAGATCTGACCCAGCATGGATAAAGACAGGTAGGACGGCTTTAAAGCACTTTTTAGAAAAGGCAAAGAAGAACAATCTGAGATTGACATGGAAAATGATATAATATAGTGTACTCTTTCTAGACGTTTGTTAATTTGCATAGTTGCTCATAAATAAACACATCAGAAAAAAATTGTTTTAATATAATAAAAAAATATAAAGCGGAGCAATATCTTCTCCATTATTAAACATAATTCTTTTAGGTTTGTGACACAATATATGACAATGCAAAATACACATTTACCTTCACAAAGCCTCAGACAGGCAAGATTTATGTACAAAAACTAAACCTGTACATGACATTAGATTTTGTTTTTGTAAAGTGTTATTATAATATGTTTTTTTTTGTTGTTGGCATTCATATAAATATACTGGTGTTATAACTTAATATATGTTTGATTGGTTTTTGGTATACGTCTACTTTGAATTCATAAATTTATTTTTGAAGAATTTTTTTTGAATCTATCAAATTTGTTGGCAAACTAAGAGCTACTTTTGTGTTGGACCTGCAGATAAAGTCTCAATAAAAACATTTGTTTCTCAATGTAACCCCCAAAACACAAGATGATCAAGACTTAGGCTACTTCTTTTCTAGACACCGAACAAGCTGCGAGTAAAAGAAACCATCTAATGAGAGAAACAAACCGTTTGTTGTGTTTCTGGCGACAGATACAGTATAGTGCGTTGGGGTCGTAGCCTCCGTCGTCGGACTCATTTGACGATGAGGACGAAGATGAAGATGATGAAGTGAAGGATTCATCATCGTCGTCCTCCTCCTCCGTTGTCTCTTGTTTACTAATTTTTCCAACAGCTTTGGGTTTTGCTTCCTTCTTAGCAGGTACAGTATTTCTGCTTACAGGTGGAGGTTTGGCTGCCACGGGGCTCTTCTGAGAAACCCTTTTCTTGTTGACATAGGTCCTGACTGGTTTGCGAGTCATCACTTCAGACTTCTCAGTGTCCTCTTCATCCGTCTCCTTCTCTGTCTCACTTTTAGCCCCCCCTACATTGGTCTCTTGGGGAACCGTCTTCTCAGAGTCCTCTGCTGCCTTGATGCTCTCTATAGCCTTAGAGGCAGGATCCGGTTTGCCTTCTTCCATCCCCTGGCTGCCATCTTGTGATTGACCACTCTTATCATCTTTCCCATCATCCTCATTCTCAGAGCTCCCCTCTTCTTTAACCATTACTCTCCCTGCAGATGATCTCGTCTGTCTGCCTCCTTGAGTTTTCTTCTGCACCTGTTTCTTTGCACTACTTCGTGTCCTCCTCTCTGGAGAATCTGCTTTGTCCTCTACTATCTTGGAGTCCGCATTTCCATCAAAACTAGCTTCAGATGCCGTTTCTGCATCTGTTGGGGTTTGGGAAGGGGGATCACCACTTTCAACACTAGGAGGAGCACTTTTTCTGGAGCCCCTTTTGGCAGTCATGAGGAACTCCTCTAGTTTGTCCGTTCGCTTGGGCTGCCTGCCACTGCGCCGTACAGGGCAGCGGTTTTCAGGACTGTCGGTCGTCTCCACTGGCATTTTGCTCTGTTAAAACCAACAGAAACTCCAAATCCTCTTCACTTTAGGTTTGGGCCTTTAAAGGTGCAGCTGGCTGCTTTAGCAACTCTTTAGCTTCATCTTCAAACTCATTTGGAAAAGCAGCTTTTGTGCATTAGCCAATTTTTGATAGCCTGCAAAAGCAATGACAAAGAATCATTCCAATGAACTATGACATTAAAGGCACTGATTCAATTGTATTTTAAAAGAAAGACAACTTGACAAAATATTGATTGCATTATATTTCACCTAATCTAAAAGACAAAGAACATGAGGGAGATTGTTTCAACGACATCCAGAGCAAAATCTCAGAATGACTGTCACTAAGCAACTTTTGTTGTCAGCTATACAGAGCTGGAAACCCTCTATGTCTTTTAAATATGCCTCTAATACTCACAACATATTTAGAGACAAAGGCAGCTCAAACATGTTGCAATGAAGCAGATTTTTTAAATAGAGAATAAAAGTTTATAACTTAAATTGTTTGCATCAAAAATAATAGTACATAAATTAATACTGTGGTAAATATCCCAAGTATATATATTATCTGTATTGCAGATTCATATCTGACAAATACTGAAATATTTCTTTCATTGATTTATTCTTAATAAGTGAGAAAACTAAACAGCTGTGTATACTCCGCAGCAGTTTGTCACAGGTATGATTCAGATATTTTTGATCAATACCCAATATTGAAGCGTGTTCTGCACTAAGTTATTCCACGCCACAACGCAAGACGGGCAAGCACGCTGATTATGCAAGTTATGCGTAATCAGAGACCTCCTATCTGCGGTCAATTACTATTTTGGAGGGGTAAGCAAAAACCAGACTTAAGGCTGGTTAAAGCTCAGAAATCTCTGATTGGTCAAATCTACATGTGCTCTACACTATGCATATTTCCTGCTTCGTACCTTACCGGCTTGTTTTGTTTGTATAAGCGCCATTGTGGAAAATGACTCGTGAAGTTGAACCAGCTAGAAGAGCGAGATGCGGGAGAACGCTGGGACCCTTTTTCCACCTAGATCCCTGCTTTCTCACCCTCATGTCCCTTCGTTGCCTCTTGCGTTTTTCCACTTGCTCACTGCCTCGGCTGTATCTAGACCCACAGCTAGTTTGTGATTGTCCCCCTTGCGTTGTGGCGTGGAATAACAAAGTGCAGACCACGCTTCAATATTGGGCATAAATCAAAAATATCTGGATCATAGCTGCGACACACTGCTGTGTGAGTATTACCAGCCCTTTAACCCTGCACAGATTCTGTGGACTTCCCCTCCGCAAAATTTAAAGATCATTTATATCTTAAACATTGATCTTTTAGTTTTTAAATAGGCTAAATTCTAATGTTAAATCCAGGAGTTTTTCAATTCTGTCAGCTTGCCCTATATTACACATTTTACTGTTGTCGGTACCAAACGTAAATCTTAATCATAACCGTTTACTCTTTCTGCACTGTGAAAAAAAAAAACAACAAAAAAAAAACACTGTTCTTATAAGAAAGCCTTTAAAAACAAAGACATCACTCTTTGTTGTTATCCATACCTGCACTTCAGTAGTGTTGACTTGTCAAACTTAATTTCATCAGATCAATTATCAGAAGAGGGATGCAGGTTCTAACAAGGAAAAGAAAGGAAAGGTGATTTAGAAGGAGAAGTTATCCCCACATAGAGAGCAAATCTCAGGTGCTCATATAAACTTGGGCGGAAAGAGAAAATAAGACGCGTATATCTCTGTCTAAAGTCAAAACATCTGGATAATAGGAACAGTTTGGAAATATAAGAGTGAACAATTTACCAAATCCAATTAAATGCACAATGACAGGTTAATAAATGGAAACATTAGCATACATTGTCTTAGAACAGTCATGCAATATATCAATAGGTCGTTCTCATTAGCTGTAGCTAACGTAGCGCTGTAGCAAGGCTATCGGTCACGACTCCTGGCCGCGTGAACGAGAGGACAAACGGTTGGTACGTAAAATGGGAGGGGCTCATGAGCAAAATAAAAATAAATGTCACGCAAAAATGATGCATTTTTCCCCACATCAAATCCCCTCCGTCGGTTTAAAGTACCCTGGGTGATGACAGCTAACTGTTGACTGAAGCAAACGATCAGCAGTTTTAAGCGCAATCCAAACGGGGGCTGAACACGGCCTTCCACATGAGCGCAGAATTAACTCTTCATAATAACATCAGTACGATAAATACATGTTTATTAATATAATATTTTTCGATAATCGAAAAGTAAAACGTTATACAAGGAGCGTACGTCGCTTTGCAATCGCATTATGCAACGATGGCCGCAAAACGACAATCCGCCAAACCATCGTGTGCCGCTAGTTTAATATAATCAGTACCACGCCGTCACAGACGCTACAAATTATTCAAATGAAAAAACAAAGATCGCATAACTATTTTTTTTTATCACAACAGGGTGTATTGGCATATTTTCTTTGGTTAGACTTCATGGTTTGGTCTACCAACGTGGTGCCGAACACCCCAGAGCGTGCATTCGCAGGCAGCAAGCTAGGCTAACCTACGTAGCAGCTAATACGTTTTAATCCTATAACATCAAAGGACTCTTTTAATGGACGACACAGCTCAACATCGACAGCTAGACACCATCACTATAATAAATATGCTCACTCTGTCCAGTCGGATACATTTAGGGTATCAATGACGCAGGTATTTTGAAAAGCTTAACTGATTTGGCTATCGTCCGAAACCCGTTGTTCAGTGTCTGTTTCTTCAAACTGTATTATTGCATCCAGTAACATTTGATGAATCTCTATAAACGCTAAATATTCTTTCACATGAGGCTGAAATGTTTTACATGTACCCACCAACTTCTTAGAAAGGCCGCGATACGCTCTCAATTCTCAATCCTCCATTTTCCAATCCCGCTGGATCTACTGCTAACTGCGGCAGATGGCTGACGGTTTACATTAAACGGTACTCTTGTTACAGCGCCCCCGCTGGTCTGGAGGTGAACTGGGTTGACTCAGAAAGTTCAGCTTTTTTATTTTGCACAAACGAACCACCTTTTACTGAACCGAAATTATATGGAGACATTCTACTTGAATGTAGAATTGCTATTAAAAAAAGCATCAAGGAACATCGTACATTAATTGAATATATACCAGTATACTCAGTTTTAAAACGTATTTATATATACTTTTAAATTACACAACAAATAACTGGAAAAAAAAAAAGAATGCAAAAAAGTATTTTACCGGCATCTCAGCCAAAAGTCTCTTAATCTTCATTTATGATCCATTAAGGTCCATTAGCATAGGTAGTATTTTACAACAGTATAAATATTTTTCTTTGAGTAATGTGTGTATTTATGTGTTTATAAACCCATTCATGCTTTCGACCATTTATACTAACGGCTACATGTATAAAGCAACACGCAGTACCACGGGCATGCAAGAATTGTTTATCTGTCCATATATAATGATTACTGTTATCTAATCTCACTATTGCTATGGCACATTGTTCACAGAGGACAATATATGAGCATGGAAAAGTAGAAGAAACAAAAATTACAGTGAACTGACTTCTTATTTTGAAACAGAATCCCACAAAGAACATACCAAACACAATGTACTGTAATAGTACTAAAACATACAATAGTTTACATTTACACACTGGGTTATGACAAGGTCACAGCAGGATTTTCAGTACTTTTCTCTGTGTCACAGTCTTTTTCTGATGGGGCAGACACTGGGGCATCTCTGAGGGGATTGGGGCCACTGTTCGTTTGGCCGGCAGCTTTGTTTGGGACGTCTGCTGTTGGCTCAGCCTCAGGTTCCTGTTGTGGGGCAGTTGCTAAAAAAACAACACAAGTCAGAATTTTGGTTGAAACAGTTTAAAGGGTGTTGTACTCATTCATTCATTCATTCATTCATTATTGATGTACTTTGTCCCCCTGGAATATTTAAAAGGTTAGATATATCTGAACCACCATAGACCTAAAGAAATAATAATAATTTTTAACAAAGCTATAGTCATTAAGAGATAATTAAAGAGCAGCATGTTTCAGAGATCAAACGTAATTTGGTGCTCAGCCAAGTTTCAAAATTTCATGAGATCTTAAAAAAAAAAAGATAACCCAATCTAGTTAGGGTTTGATTTCTGTCAAAATGTTGTAGTGATTTTTTATGATATCGGAAAGGAGGATCATAGACGATGATGAAAACTTGGTAGTACATAAGATCTGAATAAGGAAAGACCCCCAGTTGTGAGACGATGAGGAAGCCTAAGTTCTTGTACTATAAGAACAACCTTCTTTGACCCACATGAAAACATGCAACATGTTTTTCATTTAAAATTTCTAAACTATGCTCTTGGTGTTTTAATATCCAGCTCATTCAAAGCAAAGCACCAGATGTATTCACATTCTAACAACACCTCTGCTTCAAGTTACTGAAAACCATTATAGCAGGGGTCATCTACGTGGTGCCCATTGGCACCAAGGGGCCCTCGGGGGGCCTTATGGGGTGCCCACAGCATCTTCTGTAAACAGCAGAACTCATCAGTGGGCTAAGACCGAAATTTTTATTTTATTCTATTGCCCTTTTTTAAATCATTTATAGGGCATTTCATTATTCTAATCATACAGTGTATTTAAGCATTTATATAGATTTCAAAATAATATAATAAAGAAAATTAGGAATTAAAAGAAACAATAAAAATATGTTTATTATGTATGAAGTTAAAGTAAACGCTGACCTCTCCCTCCCTCTTGGCATTCTTCCTCCATTCCTTCCTTCTATCCTTCCTGCTATCCACCCTTTAACCATTCCTTCTTTCCATCAATCCATCCTTCCTCCATTCCTTCCTTCCACCCACCCTTGCTTCTTCCCTTCAAATCCCCCCTCTCTTCCTTGCTCCCTCCCTCCTTCCATCTTTCCATTCTTCCTCCCTCCATCTTTCTTTTCCTCCTTCCCTCCATCCATCCTTCCCTCCTTCCTTCTTTCCTTCCTTCCTTCCTTCTCTCCCTCCATCCCTCCCTCCCCTATAAATATGTTTATTATGTACGAAGTTAAGGTGAAAACTGATCCCTCCAGTTCACAACTTCGTCCCCTTGAAGTAAGAAATGTGGTTAAAAATCCAAAAAGAATTATACTGGCTTTAAAAAGCTTTTAGCCCCTATGCAGGGAAATTTAAAAGCTTTCATCTAATTTCCCTTTGGGATTAATAAAGTATATTTTAAATTTAATTTAATTCATTGGAGCATATGCATGTATCTGAACATCTATGCAAATTTTAAATTATCTACAAACAAAAAAAAAAGCTAAAGTTGCTCGAGATGTTATCAATCAACTTAGAAAGCATAATTATTTTATTAAAAACTGCAGTTATTAAGATACTCCTGTATGTAAACATCTGACTGGAACAGTAGCTTCCTGATGTTGTTGTCCCTGGTGCATGTTGGTACCTGACTGAGTGCAGGACTTCATGTGCTCTGGCCAGTGGGCTTGCTGACACGGGTAATCACAGTAGCTGGTGTTCCAGCAGCAGTAGAAGATGGCCTCTTTCCTGCAATTAGCACACCACTGTTTCTTCTTGGTCTCATCCACAGCCTGCTGCTTATCCTGCTCCATCTGCTTCTTCACTTCGTTCATCAGCCTTTCTCTTTCCTGCTCCAGACTCTGTCTCATTTCTGCCATGGTCAGTTCTGAATCAGAGAACATAGGCAGGGCCGAACAAAACAGGAAAGCTTTTTTATCATTGTAGGCAGAAAGAAAACATACTAGGTTGTTAGGAGCAAATTCATGAGGATCATACCAAGATTGTGCTTCATTTCAGATAACTCCTGCTGATGTAACCATTGTAGTTTTTCTATTTCGATTCTCAGCCGTTTTATCTGTAGGAAATACATCAGGATATATCAGGATATGGAAAGCATCCCGTGTTCAGTGCCTTGGAAAATTGCTCATATGTTGTCAGGTTACAATTCCAAACTTCTTTCTTGTACCACTGATATTTCACATGTTTCAGAAAAGTCACCATTTACCGTACTCTAACACCCCTACATGAAATACTAAGATACACTTGACTTCAAAAAGTAATGAATGAGTCGATCCAGTTGTTTGTAATCTAATGTTGGTATGAATAAAAATGATCTGTTTCTGGTTTGAGAGGTTTTTTTTAGAAAACAAATAGGCTTATAAAGACCCAGGAACATAGCAGAGATGACATTTAGAGAGGTTAAAAGCAGGATCTCAGGTTTTAAATATTTTATAGAGCAAAGTTCAAACCTTGCAAAAATGGAGGGGGTTAGGCACAGCTGCAAATCTACTATGACATGGCCATCAGCATAAAACTGCTTTGGAAGTCAAGTTTAAAGTCATTAAATATTTTTAACCTGCTCAAAATTGAATAAAACATCAAATATTTTAATGAAAGAGACAAATTAGTCAAATTTTAGTAGATCTTGATCTTTAAATGAGGGTAGAGGCAAAACAAAACTAGGCACTAAATATCATCCTACAATCTATATTTCTTTTAGGTTAGTTATGTGTTTCTGGATTTTTGTGTGTGTGTATTTTAATCAAAACTGGACCCGCTTGTTTTGTTTAACCAGATTTATAAAGTCACTGGATATTAGCATTCCCATATGTAATCAAATAACTGAACAGGAACCAAATCTTGGTTCATAAATCCTATAGACTTTGTGTTGCAGCAAATATTTACAACTTTATGGGCTTGTTGCTATGCGGTGTGTAATTTCCTTAGACCTGGAAGCATAAAAAGTTTAACTTTAAAATACTATTGTACATGTGTACATGATTCTGCTGTCTTATTTGTTAAACAAGATTTATGTCATCATTGAACTGTGGTTGCAAACATCATCCAAATGTCCTTAATTGGTCCTCAGGCCATATTTTGGATACCATTGGTGCAAACTAACCAGCTGGAAAAGGGGAAAAAATAATCAGAAAAGTAGCCAAAAATGCTAACTCTCAAGAGTTGCAGACATATGGCTAAGTCTTTCTACATAATAACTATTAGATATGCAGTGCATAAACCTGTTAATCTATTGAGAAGTAAAAACAAAACAAGCTGTTAAACAAGCTGTTAAACATGTGGAAAATGTTTAGCAGCAAAACTGATTTCAACAACATTCCTATGAGAAACACATAGCAGTGGCACCATCATGCAGTGGAAATTAAATTGTAGTCTGCAGATGTGTTAAAGCTTGTAGGGAAATAACTCACAAAACTTAAAGCTGCTGTATCTGAAGTGAAAGGTGGTCCTAAATTAGGACTAAGAGGGTTTAAATACACATTGAATACCTTTTCAAATTATCTTTTTTTTTGGACCTCTTATTTGTCAGCCACTAATTTGTATTGGTCTGTCATATACAGCAGTGTTTGAGAATTTTGTTTTACCACGAGTTCCCCTGTCAGTTAAAAGAATTGATGATTGTCCAAAAGTGGAACGTACAATAACTGATTATTAAATGAAAACTATTTTACTTAATCTTTTATTTTGAGCATTTCATTCTTAGGCATTTTATGCTTTCCATCTAAAAAGAAAACATTAGTACGTTGCCTGAAAGTTAGTAAGGAATTTAAATAAATACAAAATAAAATCATATTATAAACCTGTATTTATAAAACTGGAGCTCCTCTGAGTAACTCCCTTATAAATACAGTTAGACTTGATGAATTTGGAACAAAATACAGAACAAAACTATAGTCAGACTGACTTAATAGGTTTTGCTTTGTTTTAATGAAGACACCTGAGCTGCTTTGATGGGCTCTGATAGCTCAGTGTGTAAAAGATACCAGGCTGTTCTCTATATCCAGTCTGTTCCTCTGCTTGGTTTTGATTTAAATCAAAGCTGAAGGTGAACTCAAACAAATAAGGAAAAATTACTTTTTGGTGGATAAAAGCTTGTTTATTTTTTTATTTTGGTCCTCAGAATGCAAAACAGATCCCAGCCCCATTTTCTTTTTTTACTACATAAAAGATCAAATATTTTATTTTAGCCCTTGCAACGCATTTGCAGATCACTAGGGGGATGAGCACCCCTGATTGGGAATCACCAATATAGAATCCCCAAAAATGCATTGAGATTGCAGCAAGACTTAATGTAAAAAATGTAATAATTTTTTTTTATAATTTCATATGGCATTATGGAGTTGTTATTAATTACATGAAAAAAGAGACCAGAGCAAACACCTACCTCTCCTATTGTATTCCCTGACGTACTCTCAGAGAGGTCATTATAAATTTCAGTCATTGTACCTTTTATTGCATCCATTATCTGAAAGAAAGAAATATTTTCATTAAAATAGGCATACTTATAATCTTAATCTGACTAACTTATAAATATTTGAATTAAACTGTAACAAAGGCCACAAGTATTCAAGGTTTTAATCCATCAAATCAAGTTCAGTGTGTCAAACATCAAAATTCTCTGTAATGAGGAAGCAGGAAACCTTTTACCAATTCTTAATTATGGGTGTTATGTGTGTAAGTCATGTAGATTAGGCCAAAATAATGATGCTAACTTTATTTGTATACTTTGCGATGTCCGCAGCCACATCTGCAGAAGCAGTGGGGATATACAGGTCTGTTCCAGCCGGCGATGACGCAGGTGTTCCCGAGACTGAGGGGGCGACCGTGGTACCAGAAGCTGGACTGCTTGATACCAGGGTACCAGCTGGTGTGGATGTGCTGATGGGAGGGTCTTTCTGGTGGACAGCTTAATGCAAGAACCCAAGCAACATTGTTATGGAAAAGCAGATGGATAGAAGGAAGCTCATGATGAAAGCTGTATCACTCACCCTTAGACGCCTGTCTGGTTTGATAGCGAGAGCTTTGTGAGGACTGCTGAGCTGAGGATGAAGATGAAGGAACAGCTGCAGAGCCATTCCCAGCTACTTGGGTCTGGGTCAGGACTTGAGCCCGGCTCTGTCTGGGAGAGGACGCCTGTGTCTGAGGGGCCACCACCAGCTGCTGGGTTTGCTGTTGACGCTGCACCTTCTGCATGTGCCACTTCTGGGAGGAAGTCTGAAACTTTGCAGCAGGACTCCACACAACGGCTCTCTGGACTACAGGCACTGTCTCCCTGGGCAATAGAGGGCGCTGTTTCTTCAAAGTCGGTGTGGCAGAGGCAGTGGAGGAAGATGATGATGTTGTGGTGGTGCTGGAGGTGGATGAGTTGCTCACTGTTGCAGGAGAGGAAGTAGTGAAGGTGACCATGGGAACAGGGATGGCCATCAGAGACTGAGTTGAAATACTGCACGAGGTAATGTTTGGTGATGGGAGCACTGGTGTGGTCAAAGCTTTACCTATATGAAAAAGAAGCATATTAGGGGTGGAATAGTTCACAAAATCCACGGTTCGGTTCGGTTCACGGTTTCGGGGCCACGGTTTGCGGTTCGGTTGGGTATATGTTTATTGTTACACCGAAAAATGAAAATAAAAATTATAAAAATTAATGAAATTTTTTTTTAATGAAATTAATGAATTGCAATTATTTTTAATGATTCGCGGAAACCATGGATCATATCCGCATGTTTTGCTGCTTTGAATTTAATCATCTCGCGCATGTCCTCTACGATCTACAAGGAACTCAGAGCGGAGCGGACGGGAGACACAGCGGAGGCTGTAGGCTTTGCTTTGTACAGGCGGTCTGGAGCGCAGCGGGTGGAGCGAAGCGCTGACTGAGTATGTGGGATTTCGGGGTTAGCATGACATGTTGGTCATGTTGCTGTTAGCATAAACAAAACGTGTTGCACAATGCTTGCACACTGTTGCACTTTTATCCACAACTTTCTTTCCACTGTCATCGTAGGTCACTCTAAATGCAAAGTGGTCCCATACAGCAGACATATAAAGTGCTTCTGGCGCGTCTTCCAACTCCTGTCAGGGGTTGACGTTAAGGATTTTTACCACTTGCCCTTTGGGCAAGTGACTTTCACATTTCATTTGCCCAGAAACAATTTTTACTTGCCCAGTATAATGTTTGATAAACATACTTCCTAATATTCATTTTTGTATATATATCAATGAAACATGTTTGTTTTTTAAACGTTTTTTGTAATTCAGTATTTTTTTAATTTTACAGGTTCCTGGTGTGTATATGCATGCCTCAGATAATGAACTCAAGCCTACATTACCGTGTTAACATGCCTTTCAATCCTTCCTGCACATTCTTTTCAAACTTAACTTTGCTTTGAACTGTTGTATGCTTGGGAAAAATACAAATTGTAATGTTAAAAATCTAAAAAAAAAAAAACTTGACAGGTTAAAAACTTCAGATAAATCACAAGATAGAAGTCAATGTCACAAATGAATAACTTATTTTAGAGTCACAGTATGTTTATACAAGATAATACTATTAATATAATGTGACTTTTCTAGAGAATCATTATACAGTTATTTTATACAGGGTTTCCACAGTCTTACATAATTTCAGAATTCCCTGACTTTTAACTGACTCAGGATTAGTTTCCCCTGACAAAATAAATGCAGCAACAAGACAATAATAATAACGTAACAATGTTTAGCTCTATAACATTTAAATGCACCTCTCCAATGTATGAGAGAAAAAAAATAATGAACATTTTTTAATGTATGACCACTGTACAGAAGACTGCCAGATGATAGAGCTTTCTAGCTTGTTTGTTGTTTTGGTAACTACATAAAAATTACCGCTAGGTCGACGAAATCACACCATCTGGCGGAAAATCTCGCAGCTTTTTCAAATCACGCGTCTTTTTCAAATCACGCGAGAATGTGTACAACACAACAAAAATGGCGCCGGCTGGTTCGTTTTCAGCTAATGTCGGTGATTTTAAAGTAATTTTGAGTGATAAATAATTTTTTTTGCGATCACTGCACTTGCCCGGTGGGCAAATGCAATGAAATTTGTACTCTTGTAATTTGTAACATCGAGCCCTGCCTGTTCTTTCCCACTCGCCATACCCACACAATTCTCCACAACAACTGATTTTTTTCTGCTACACTCGGCTATGCTTCTTCGCTTCTTCTTCTTCTTCTTGTTTACTACTGGTGGTTGGCTTTGGTCGCAGTACCGCCACCTTCTGCTCTGGAGTGTAAACGCTTCGCCTATGAGAAAATGGAGCAGCGCATGAACCGNATTTTATACAGGGTTTCCACAGTCTTACATAATTTCAGAATTCCCTGACTTTTAACTGACTCAGGATTAGTTTTCCCTGACAAAATAAATGCAGCAACAAGACAATAATAATAACATAACAGGTCACCAATTTAACATGTTTAGTTCTATAACATTTAAATGCACCTCTCCAATGTCTGAGAGAAAAAAAAATTATGAACATTTTTTAATGTATAACCACTGTACAGAAGACTGCCATATGATAGCGCTTTCTAGCTTGTTTGTCGTTTTGGTAACTACATCAAAATTACCGCTAGGTTGACAAAAATCACGCCATCTGGCGGAAAATTTTGGGGCTTTTACGCTTTTAAACGCTTTGCCTATGAGAAAATGGGGCAGCGCATTAACCGAACGCAACACACGCGAACCGAACCGAGACACTCAAACCCAACGGTTCGGACGGTTTTCATAAACCGTTCCATCCCTAAAGCATATATATTCAAACTTTTTCTCTAATCGACAAGGAGTTACAATTAAACAGAGATGGATAATGGAGGTACCAAAAGTAAAAACCCTGCCCTTTTTTACTTCATCCTGTTCACTTTACCAGGTGATTAGCTCCTCAGGTGATTAGTTTGTGTTGTGGAGCTGAAAATGCAAAGGGTTGGAACTAATCTCTGTATAGGCTTTTTACTTTCTGGACCTGGATTATCCACCTCTGCAATTAAACATACAGAGTCAAACGTATACACACATCCCGCGAGTACTTGGTCAGTGTTACTGCTCTGGGGATTTGTTTCTTCACGCCTCTTCTCACTTTAATATTTCTAACACCAATCAGTTTAGACCTGAGTGAAAACCTGTTGGGATGTGTATTCTCTGACTAGAACAAAAATAAATAAATAAATAAAAAATGACTAAACTGTTTACCTGTCTGACTCAAATTGTCACCTTTTGTAGAATTGGATAGAAGGAAATTGTCCCTGGTGTGTACTAACAACCCAGAAACCACCTAAGCTAAGACATACCAATAATAAGCATATATAAGGACCACAGTGTCACCATCTTTGGTGAAGTGTCTCTAATGTTAAGAGGAAAGCCCAGCTTCAAAGTAACCAGCATCAAGCTCAATGGAAAGCTGCAGCTACCTGCATGGTAGTTTTTATTGTAAAAAAAACAATAAATATTGAGTTGCCTGGTTATAGTAACAAGATACTTAAAGGCATAAAGGTGAGGCTTTAAACGTAGGAATGGATTTGCTGTTTTCAAGCATAGTGATGGTAGTTCATGATAAGGGTCTGGGTCGCTGCTTATTGTTTTGATGTGCAGTGCCACAGAGATGCCCTGCCCTCAAGTGAGGAGTTAGATGGTTGAAAATCGAAACATTTTAAGCATCTCAGCAGTAATAATTTCAAACACTCATCAATGCCAGTTTAGGAACTGATAAAGCAAGTAAACATCAGCTTTCTTGAAGGGCTCTGGCCAAACCAATAATTTTCAGTTAACTTTCAGTTCTGATGAGGTTTAATCTCCTGCTAGAATAAAAAAGAAAGAAAGCCTGTTCATTATTTCCATTGGTACTCATTTTTGTGTTAAGAAAGTGTTTTTTTTTAAAAGCCTATCTCTATTTGATGTATCAGATTAATTAACTGTTGATAAAAAATTGCAGCCTCTTCTCACCTTCAGATTTCCCAGCATTTGACTCTTTGTGAACAACACTGTCTTTTCTGCTTCTCTTTTTCCCCTTTCCAGGCTGTTCTTCTCCAAGATCAATAACCAGCTCTTTCTCCGAGTCCGAGTCCTCAGCCGCCGCAGCCTGTTTGCTCTCTTTTTGCTTTACCTGGGACTTTTCTTTGGGTGTAAAAGCTTCCGGAGCTGGATCTGCCGTATCTGGGTTCTTCTTTCCCAAATCAGAGTCTCTTTTCTCTTCAGCTGGGCCTTCAGGTACAGTTACACTGGAATCATCTATGGTTTCTGACACAAGCCGATCTGCTTTGCCTTTCTCTGCCTGGCTTACAGTTTCTTGCTCTTTCACTTTGCTATTGACAGCCTCTTTCTGCGGTTCCTTTTTAGGCACCGAGTCTTGGCCAGCCTTAGTCTTTGACTCTTCCTCTGAGACATATTCACTCTCGCTGGACTCAGACTTGTCAGAGTCTTCAGAGTCACTATGCTCCACACCTTTGTAAACATCCACCGAGATCTCATCAATGCCTACAGACAGAGGAGAGTCCATGGGAGAACAAACTTCACTTTCCTGTAGTAGTCAATATTTGCTTTACAAAAAAAAAACTTTCCAAATGTTATCACACAGACAAAGCAATACATTTCCATGTTTTCATACTAACCCAGCTGTGCCTTGCAGCTCTCTATGGTCTTGTCCAAGTTTAGTTGGAAGCGGCTTTTGATCCGCCTTTTTGGAGAGGTGAGGGCTGGAGCAGCTCCCTGTTTCTGCTGAACTGTCTCACTGAGCTCCTTTAGATCCATTTCTGCTTTACTTCGATCTAAGAAGACACACATCAATCAGTCGAACTGCATATATCCAAAAATCACATGGCAGATTATCCAAGTAATGTGGATTCACCCGTGGACTGCAAAAAACAGCCTTAAAATAAGATAATATGTACTTGAAATAAGACAATGCAATTCTTTTTTCTTTTTTTAAAAGTAGATTTTCTTGATCCATCGGAAAAGGGTCTCACTTTCCTCCTTAATTCAATAAAAAATGCACCTATTTTAAGAAACAATTACTTATTTAGACTTAGATTTTTTTGCAGTGTGAAGAATACAAAAACAATTAAACACCATATTGAAATATTAATATTACATCTTAAGACACTTCAGGAGAACATGTTAGTGTATTCACCTAAATTTAGATTCAGAATACTTCCGGTCGGTGGTGTCTTGTCCTGCTTGGGGGTGTCAGTGGTCTGAGAGACGGGGGGTTTTGGACTATCCAACAATCCTCCTGTAAAAAATAAAACATATCAATACTGTATGACAAGATTTCTGAATAATATCAGTATATTTCCTTTTTAAGTCCTTATTTCATATCTTTAATCCTGATTTTATGAATGCTCAGTAAACATTGCCTCTGATGAAACTTAAACGTTACTCTGCTTTTAAAATGTGATGTAAATGAGACTAGAATCAATTTCTACACTTTTCCACCTCCAATGTGCCACTTGTACTGATATTGAAATATTTGAAATAGCTGCTCTAAGTGGTTTGATTGGAATGTTTTTTAGAGGTGTTGGTTGGTAGAGTGATATGTAGAGAAATCCACACTAATACATACATAATATAGGGGTGAACCGATTGACTGATACTGTTTTTAATACATTTTTTAGAGCACTACCGCACATCTAGATTAAACAAGTTTGTATGGTTAAGTGTTTTTATTAAATAAATCAGACTTGAATTTTGAAAACTTATTGTGACCTTATAACCTATCACAGTGGCAGTAAAAAATAAATAAATAAATAAATAAAGATTTTGACAAAAAAAAAAATAAAAAATTGGCAGATCAGTTTTTAATGAAAAGTCAGTGATTGACCAGGAAACTGGAATCCCTACATCCAAAAACAAATACATATGGGAGCACTGGATGTGGTTCCACAATAGTTAGAAAAAGACTAGATGGAAAATGATCAGAGGCAGCCAAGAGTTTGAAAGAATCTTTGGAGAAGAAACAAGAATATCTCAGACATTAAAAAACTGCAAAAACATTTCCAGACATCCTGCTATAGTTTGAGGTGAGTAGTAACTAGTTTTATTTACTCAGTCACATTCACTTGGGTAACTTTTGGATACACTTTTAGGAGTATTTTTGCTGCAATATACTTTCTACTCTTAAGTATTTTTTATACTTTACCTACCATGAGTACCTTTTTATGAAATATGGTAATATATAGTAATAAGCATTTTTTTAATAAGTATAAATCGTCACTGGAAAGTAGTTTGCCCTACTCTACAATTTATTACATATTGTAGGTTTGGGTTTAATAGGTTTTATCTTGAAAAAGGTAAAGTTTCTTTTGTCTGTGTTTCTTTTCCAATTAACTGCAATTTTCTACTGACATTTACATTTCTAACAAAAAAAAAAACCCAAAATAATTTGCAAAAACAGTTATACAATTTTAAAAAGTACTCTAGTAACCTCCTCACCAGTTACCTTTTTACTCTTAATCATTTCTTTGAAGGGTACGTTTTACTTTAACTTAATTTTGTTACCCTTGCTTTTCTGGGTACGGTACTCTACCCACCTCTGGTTATATTCAAGACAGCATTGCTTCATGAAAAGGATTTAGATGCATAGCTGAAAAAATTGTGATAACAATATCACTAATGGTCAACCAATATTTACAGATTCATTTCTTTCTTTATAATAACACAATGTAGCCAGCAATCCCTTAAAGCTTTAGTATCTCAGCCACTCTAAATAAAAATCCAGTTTGGGCATTAAGAGCAGTTAAGAGTCCATAATTGATATTCAGGCGCTGAATATGTCAATTAAACATGCAGCTCGAGTTCTGATCAGTGAAAAATTCCGCCGTCAAACTACACTAAGCAGCCCACACACTGAAGCAAAGTGGTGGCAGTATGATGCTCTGCTATCTCTTTTCTACAGATAAAACTGTATTTATTTATTTTTGTTAAAGCTGTATTCCTTTATTAATGGAAAGCTCTAAACGGCATTCGGTTTAGAACGAAAAGCTTCAAATGTTTTCCTGAAAGCCAACATGAAGAGGGATTTCAATTGTGAGTATCGTAGTGAATCAAAGAACACATCAAAATCAGCAAAATGATATCCACAACTAATGAAAAAGCAAAGCTCAAACAACAGATTACCTTTCAATTCTGATTGATTTGCACACTACATGTGAGAAAGAGAGACGATAAATATTTCCAAGTCCAGATGCTACTTGTTTCAAGATTCCTAAAAAGGCTCAAAGAAAGCAGTCGTTTAAAAGTTTGCTCACTTGCTCAACCAGATTATAACAACATTTTGCTTCCTTTATCCTCTATGTTTGGGACTCTGTTGAAATGAACATGGTCTGTATTACTTTTCAGATAAAAAGTGAAATCCCTTCCAGCTCTTCCTGGATAGCTTGTATTGTGCCGGTGCTGCACAGAAGACATTTCAGATTTTATTTGAATTTGAATATTGAGGAAATAGACACAGAGAGTGATCAAATCCAAAATCAAAATGTGGCTCCATGCTCACAATCTGTGACTCTGATAAAGACCAGAAAAAATAAACATTTATCAATGCATTATTTTATGCAGGCAATACAGCCCAGCTCAGTGATGTCATTGTCAGCAAATGGACGTATGAAAAAGTTACATACAATGCTGGTTACATTGGTACAGTTCAGTTGCAGTAATTCATAAGATAAATACTTTTAAGTAGAAATTGGCATCCATTCAAAATGTAGCTGTATGTTCGTACCTGTACAGTCTGTGGACTCTTCTCCTGTACTGGACTGATTGTTGGCAGGTTTGTTCTGACACCTATCTGTTGTTTCTTGTTCTCCATCAGAGCCACCATGTGCAGAGGAGTTGGTGCTCATAGGAGAGCGCTGCACGTCTCCTACAGGGCGCCGTCTTATGCTCCCTCCTACTCCAGGGAGTACGGCTCTGGTCAGGGTAATCTTGGGTGATGCCGACATATCAATGCTCAACTTAATCTTCTCCAATTTGTCCTGTTTTACAGCAGCGGATGAGGGATTGGATGGATCAAGAAGCAGCTGAAAGTTATTGTCAGGGGCGTACGGTGTCCTGAAGGGGGCATAATTGAACACGCCAAACTTTTTTTTCATGTTCTCCACGTAGACCTCCATCTCCTGCATGGCACTGTTGAAAATGCTTTTGGTCTTCTTTACAGAAAAGGGAATCTCTTTGGACATGAGGTAGCAGTTGTTCAGAGGGACCCAGGCCCTATGGCACAAAGACCACCATTTACCAAAAGAGGACAGATAAAACACCCCAAAAGGTCAAGGTAGATATAGCAAACAAGCTTGATACCTATCATGCTGACCAAAGAAGCGAGCGTCGACCTGCCCGTCTTTGTCCCGCAAAGCTTTAGCAGGCCAGAATGGAAATCCCTTTAATTTGGCCCAAACAAGGGGATGAGGGTGGCTCTGCAGATAGACAACAACATACAAGAACTACAGAGTTTTTCTCAAATCATTGCCGTTTTCAGAAGAGATGAATAACAGGAGAGAGCCATGAAACGTTTTGTAAATCTGCCAGCTTACACACGGCTCACAGAACCAATTTTCTCTCTTTTGGCAAGCGGACAGATAACACTCAGGACACACTTCGATCTCATTCATCTGCAAAAAAAAAGGAACAAGATAAAGACATCTAATAAGTTTCAGTGTTCAGTCCAGGTATTTTCAGGTACAGAAAGACATCTTACCCAATTGTCATGCTTACCTCATGTTCACAGATTTTCACTATCACTTTAGCTGTAGCTGTGAGCTTATGATTGCCTGAAACAAATAGATTATTCCTCAACACATCGCATGGACTCACAGCTCACTACAAGACATTGTATTATTATGATCCTACCATAATCCATGATGTAGCTGCTACTGACAATTACTGGGATAACCGTGTTTATTTCATGTAAGGTTATATTCAACTCTCTTACGTCAGTTTGTTGTAAAACCATGTTTCACAACTGGAAGTAGATTATCAGGCTTTAGACATATACAGTAGGGTCTAAAATTTTTGTTGATTTCTCTATGCAAAACAGCTTAAGCACACCTAGTCTCGGCTAAAGAAATTCACCTGCAGAACAGATGTAGCAACTACCTTTATTTCATGGCAAGGAGGATGTGTTAAGCTTGAAGTGCAGTGTTTTCATTCATGCATAGCCTGCATGCCACAGAGTTTAAATTTGGGCAAATCTGACTAAATAACTTCCTTCCAAATGTTTGAATTTAGAACACTGAAAACATGGCGTCTTTAGGTTTCCTTTATTCTTGCTATTCTTCTGTGAAAGCCACATTTGTGGTGTCCTGACAGATTCTTCTGAAAAGTTAGCATTGTTGATGCTTCTCTGGTTAATGCTTTCATTAGTGCGGACGGACAGATTTTTTAATTGAAGATGCTGAATACACTGTGACATGTCCGATATTTGGGCCCTTATCCTTAATCCTTTATATTTGTGTTAGCAAAGTTGGATAATTGAGTCCAGAAAGTTTAAACCCTGCCTGTTTGCTCAAACAAACACTATCAAACTTTTAGACACTAGGAGCGCTAGACCTATAAATTCCAGTTTTATTGTTCCTGAAACCAACTGGCAACAATGCTCTGTCACAAAGTGAAAGACTCCCTCTCTGCTTTGGAATCTGATAACAGATAGTTTAAGAAGTAATGGAGATAGTTGTAAAGACAAGGGCACATTCAGGCTTCTGGATTAAATCCTGTATCAAAGAACCCAAAATATTGTCATAGTCTTGGTGCTGATGGCTGGCTTTATTGTTTACTTTTTTCACCTTTTTAATTGGCCCGTTGTTCATTACTGTTCATCTTGTCCACCTGGTTCCTGCTGCTATTTATGCCTCCTGTTTGCCTGCCATCTGCAACTGATTATTCGAGCTGTTGGTGAGAGTAACTCTAGCATTTGTTTATTGTTGATTCTCTAATCCTGACCTCTTTCTGCCTTTTTGGACTTTCTAGTTTTGCTTTGCCCTTGTTTGCTTTGTAAGTCTCACTGTTCTGGATGGATTCCTGGATTCTGCCGGCTTACTGAACTTGAACTTTTTATTTCTGATCTCGGCTTGGATTCTCCTCTGGTACCTCCTCGGCTCTCTGACCTGGTTCTGCTTAGACTCTGGCTTTGGATTTTCTTTCACGGATTCTGTTCTCCTCTGTATCGGCTGGTATCAGTTCTGCTCATCACTCAGAACTCTGGGGACGGCTCCTGTCGCAAGCTGTGGCCAAATCTCCAGTTTGGATTCTTCTCCTTTCTCCAGGACTGAACTGAACTCAGACCAGAATATCCTGTGTATTCACCCCAGCTGACGAGGAGCCGCATGCTTATTTACTCAATAAACGTTTTTTGAAATCATCCTGATCTGTCTGCTTGAATATTGGGGACAAGATTCCAGGCTTCTGACAAATATGCCTGATCAAGTAAACGTCATATCTGCTTTTTTGACAAATAACATCTAAGGGGATCTCCGAAAGTCATAAAACAGTCACATGACTCATTTAGTGATGGATCCGAAACTTTCAACTAAAGATAGATGATAAATGAGCCTGCCGATAGTTTTTTTGCTGATATAAGCCTTTATTTTCTCGTATCAGTATCAGCCGCCACATGCAAGATGGCTGATTCATCAATGAATTCAGCAAAAATGCCTTAGGATAATGTGAGGCACATGCATTGCCGCTCCATCCATACACATCCCTTGTAAATTTTTTGTTTGATTTGTTAATAAATAAATTTTTTTTTTATTGAGATTTTTGTAACATTTGTTATCATTTTGTAATTTTACCAAGTAAATGGTGGAAGAAAAAAACAATACGGCCTGTAAGAAATCAGCTCTAAAATATCAGTGGCACGTATCCAGGATCGGTTGGACTAATAGCATTAAACCTTACATCCAAAAGGTCGCAATGCAAAGTAAAGTTATGTAGAATGAAATTATGATTGATATACTTTGGTGTGCAATATTTTGGAACAATATATTTTGTGAAGAGTTGGTGGAGGTGGATCCAGCTGTTTAGAGGGTAAACTCACTATCAAACTGACTATGGCTTCTTCTGTGTCAGAGTGTGGTCAGAGAGAGGAGCTGACAAAGTCAATTGTTTTATTTTTCAGATAATAGGATTAATAATTAATATTTTTTGGTCCTATTTTGATGTTTTGTTTTTACTTCAAAATACTCATGTAATGTGAACTATAGATAATAATTATTATTATTGAATTGTTATTTTTTATCATTATTATAATCTTTATTTCCAATTCAACCTTTATCTTATTTCTTATGTTAGGACCAAAGATCTCAAGCTGCCAGTAGGAAACAGTATTTGCTAATTTTATCAGGAACTTTGAACCACTATTTAAAAACCTATGGTTGTTTTAGAGGTTCTTCACCGTTTTCTTTTAGACCCATTTGCTGTGTTCATTATCATTCATCTTCTCAATGCTGTTTGTACACATATGTTTAACAATCCTTTGAGGTATTCATAGGAAAGCTAAATCTAGACTCAGATGAATTTAAACACAGGACCCTACTAATCAGGTGGCCTCTGAGAGGAATTTGAATTTAAGGTTACTTCCACAATTATTCCTAAAAATATATATATATATAATTTTCCTTCCATTTTCCAGTTATTAACTACTTTGCATTTATCTAAAATATAAACTTCAACTTAAATTACAGTGTAATTTGTAGTGGTGTCAAAAGTACCTACATTTGTTACTTAAGTAGAAGTACAGATACTGCTGTTTAAAAACTCTGGTAAAAGTTGAAGTATCGACCCGACCTCTTTACTCAAGTAAAAGTGAAAAACTATGTGCTCCAAAAACGACTTCAAAATGACTTTAAAAAAAAAAAAAAAACTGCCAGATGCCACTATATGAACTGAAAGCTCATTTTTTCGATTATTTCGAAAAATTCTTTGAGATAGGGCAAAGGATGAGAGAGGTCTTGTTGGTCTCATTTCGACATCTTTTTCTGAATCCGACATTGTAGCACGGCATAGACAATTCACGTTTGCAGTTTGAAGAACGCCTGCTTGCTTCTGATGATTTCCTTTAGCTAACCAATGAGTGTTTGCGTTATATGACTCCTCCAATTAGATTAGTTATCACTAGATGTGGATGGCGCCAATGACCTGCATTGGATGGCACACATGACGTAAAATATATATATAAACATTAAACCGAAGCCAAGAGTAACAAGTAACTTTTGGTTTAAAAATGTAAGGAATAGAAAGTCCAGATACTTGTGTGAAAATGTAATGAGTAGAAGTCAGAAGAAAAATAAGTAATGGAGTAAAGTATAGATACCTAAAAAGTGTACTTAAGTAAAGTAATTTGTACCTTGTTACTTGACATCTCTGGTAATATGTGGCATTGATGAGATAAAATGTGCTAATTTGAAGATTTTCAAAGCTACGTAGCAGTTACATCATGGTATTTTAAAAACCTTTCTAAGCATCTTAATGATCTATGTCATTTTAAGAACTAAATTTGCACTATACCTCCGTTGTAGATTATGCAGTTGTGCAAGATCCATTTCACATCTGCCAAAAAAGCCTCTGTGCAACCGTACATTTTCTTTTTGATATTCTGTGGTGGTACATAAAAAAAGAGCCTAAATACATGATGCAAAAGCTTGATTATCATTGTTAGAAAACATCCGGCTCAGGATATCTTGAAACAAAGGCTGTGATCAAATGACAAAAAAATATACCTTCTCAAGTGTGCAGAGATCCATTGGATGAAAGATATACTCTGCATAATCAGGATGTTGTTCAAGAGACACTGGTTTCTGGAAAGGTTCAGTCTGTAAAATCAACAAAAGAGGGATAAAAAAAACAAGTGAAGGTAAACAAATATTTAGAATTCACAGTAGTGTTTCCTTCTAGAGACAGCAACATGCTACCCAAAAACTGGCAAAAGCTCTAAAGCATCTCTTTACAAAAAAAGAAAGAAAGAAGCAGTGAAGGAAGAAATCATGATGGGTTCTTGTTAGTGATGTGATTGATTACCCAATTAAAAGTCTTTCTCTGCGAGGAAGCTGCATGTGGGGAGCGAGATGACAAGCGAGGATGATCCTGAAAGAGAGCGAGAGGGGCAGCTGTATCCTCACCACCAGCTAGCATGTTTACTGCCTTCCAGCCATGACAGGTCCAATACATTACACTTCATGGGACTGTTAGTTCTATTACTGTGAGATTTACCATGCAAAGTCATAAATACATGAAACTGTGCCAAAAGGTGAACAATAAGGTCCACTTTTGAAAGGTGCAGACTGTCGTTTAGTCGGTTAAGCGCAGAATTCATGCCTTAATTTAAATTATGATCATAAATTTGATTGTTTTCACTTAGTGTTACGTTACAAATCCCAGATAGACAGCTGTTAGAAAACACTTACACCTGGTTGCTTCATCTTCTGCAGAGCGAACTTAAGCAGATAAGAAAGTTGGTCCGTAGTGAGCATCATCATGGCCTTGCTCTGCGTTTCTATACACTCAGCAACAGTTATTTTCTAAAGGAAAACAGACAGAAATCGACATTTTATTCTTAGATTTTTAAATATGGAATGCACAGAGATGTTAAAAGGTTTCCTAATTTGTACTGTAAAGGTTTACTGAAATAGATTTTGTGCTCTCATTTAAAAAAGGAGCTTAGGAAATAAACTCCCTTGTTTGCATATTTGCCTCCTTTTGTCAAACTACTAACCTTGATGTATTTTATTTGCACCAGTAAATCATGAGCAAATAAAGAAAATAATGAATATGAGGTGGACGGTAGACAATTAATGGTCTTCAATATTTTAATAATATAACCATGAAAAGTGTGGCATGCATTCCTATTCAGACTCTCTGAGTTTCTTTTAATGAAATCTTTATACTATCCATCACTGTCCGTCCCTAGTTTGTGTCAATCCGCCACATAAAACCTTGATATATTACACTGAAGGCTGAAGAAAAAGGGGTGTAATTATTTTTGGATGACAGTAATTAAATAGTTTTGCATTATAGCAACTACAATTGCTAAACATTTACGTAACCAGCAAGCCTTTCAGTGTCTCAGCTTCATACCTCACATTCTGGACAGAACCAGTCACCCTCGGGCTCAGCTGGCAGTTTGAGACACTTGGCGTGGTACACTCTGGGGCAGAGCTCACAGCACAGCACCTGGCCCTCTCGGTGGCACAGCCAGCAGTAAAAGTCGTTCCTGCCATCCTGCGGTACAGCATCAACAGGGTCTGTGGTGAGCGCTGGTTGCTTGGCGTAGTAAAAGGGGCCGTGTTTTAGCTCAGACTGGAACACAGGAAAGAGAAAGAAAATCAGGATGCAGATTAGGAAAGCCATGGAGACATGCAAAGCATCAATATAAAATATATGTACTGAACAACAAACAGATTACCACCATATATTTGTGCATTTGAGTGCTTCGTCTTTAGTCTGTGTTTCATATAGAATAGAATAGAATACAAAATTTCTTTATTGTCCCACAATTTGGATATTCTGGTGTTACAGCGGCAAAAGGATTACAGAAAAAATGGTCACACAAATGTGGACCTTTGAAAAATACATAAGAATAACATAATAGTGAAGTGTTAAAATATACACCATAAAACACTGTACTGTATAGTGTTTTAACAATGTAAATACTGTGCACCTGGAGAATAAATAACCAATATACAGCTATGGACATTTTTACAGTAATGGATATTCTAAAATGACAGCAGCATGTTATTTAACTGACTAAGATAGAAACTTTGCAAAATCAGCATGTTGGGAACAGTGGTGGTTATAAAGGCTTTAGCCTAGCCTGATAAACCAGACTAAATGGGAGATAAAAAAAATAATTTTGGCCGCTAGCGGATGGGGCTAGTTTACTAGGCTAGCTTAAGCCTGGTTTATGCTCAGAAACCAGGTCTTTTGCGAACCTTCTTCAAAATTGGGAATAAATCAAAAATATCTGTGTCATATCTGCAACAAGGTAACTGAGACACAGTGCTGTGGGAGTACACACAGCCCTTTACACCTGCTGGGAGGAGGGATCTGTGAGAACGCTGCCTGGTGCATTTAGGGTGCTGCAGTCAGTCACTGAAGGAGCTCTCCAGTTCTGCAACAGCTTCATGCATGGGGTGGTAGAAATTATTTAACAGAGATGTTAATTTAGTTAGGATCCATTTGTTTCCCCTCCTGCACTAAGTCCAGAGGGCATCCAATCACAGAGCTGGCCTTCCTGATCAGCTTATCCTTTCTCTCAGCTACAGATTAGCCACTGCTCCAACAGACAGCTCCATAGAAGATGGCTGATGCAAAAACAGAGTCTTTTAGGAGCGCCCCCTGCACTCCAAAAGACCTCAGTCTCCTCAGCAGGAAGAGTCTATCTGACCTTTCTTATAAAGAGCCTCAGGGTCGTGAGTCCAGTTCGTTATTCAGATGGACATCTAGGTAATTATAAGAGGCCAGTATCTCCTGTACTGGATGTTCCGCTGTGTCATTCATAATAAGAAGTGAGGAGCAAAAGCATGAACAGATATGGTTTGGCAAGAATAATTGTTCATATGACCATCAACTACAAGCAATCACAATGATGGGTTTGTGAATGATAAGCATTAGAAGAACGAGCAGCATACATTATATTGTCAAGAAATTGCTGAAAACAAGAAAAAAAAATTAGCTGAAAAACAGAAAAATGGCAGGCAAAAAAAACAGAAATCTTATCTTCTTTAATTTTTAACAGCAATGTTATGGAAGCTACATAGCCTCAGGCAGGGGGGTGGGGGGGGTGATTCAATTTATTTTAATGTTTGTATAATTATATCCCCAAGCTAAACACACCTTCTGATCACTGTGGTTTCATGACTGAAAGCCTTTATATTTGCAAGTCTTTGCATGGCTTGCAAATATAAACTCTAGAATGTGTTCCTTTTTAATCTGTTCTTCAAAATGACAATTATTTTTATCCCTTTGCAATGACATTCTTTCACATTCAAATTTTAAAAAATGCTTTGGTTGCTGTCCCGTTTCGTGTCTGTGTCGTGTGACCATTTGGCTCAGATAGTCAACCCTGGAGAGCAGAAAATGTAAAGTTTGTGAAGTAGGGGAAGAGTTTCTTTGGCAAGTCTTAAATCTCACAATTAACTCAAAATGCATAAAATACCAACAATCAACAAATCATAGCAAATCAAAGAGTTAACCTGCTAGCAATAACCTAGATATGCATAAAAACAATAAGGCAAGAAATATGTTAACTAATAACAGAAGCTGCATTTATGAAGTCTGCTCTCTATTTGGAAACAAATGATATATATGAACAGATGCTTTAGATGACATATCTGATGATTATTCATCCATTTAAAGCCAATGAGTTTTTAGGAAGTCACATTGTGGGACAAAAATAATCTGAAATTAGGAATGTCCCAATATGATATTGGTACTTAAAATTGGTCAATATCAGCCAAAAAAAAAAATTTATTAGTGCTGATATCAAATCTGATTTGGAGAAATAATCAAAGCTGCACAATCAGTATCATATTGAAGATGAAAAAGTTGTATCTGGATATCGCAATTTGACATAGCACTAGTTTGATAGATTTATATGGCAACAGATTAACATTTTTACTTTGTATAGAAATAAATATACAGCAGCGGACAAAGCAACAGCTTTCCAATTTTTAACACAAACTGGTCTCAAGAGGGAAATATAATAATAATTAAAGTGACAACAGATTGACAACAGGCTGCACGGAAACGCAGTTTGTAGCAAGATGGTTCCAGGTTCGATTCCTGGTCCAGGATCTGTCTGCATGGAGTTTGCATGTTCTCCCTGTGCGTCCCTGTGTTAGGTTAATTGGCATCTCCAAATTCTCCAAGAGAATTCCAGAGATTGGCACTGGCCCCACCACATGTCGTAATAATGCAGGAGAAGATATCCTTCCCAGATTAGACAAGATTAACAATATTACTGATCTGTTCTGTCTCTGTCTGAATAATGACATATTATTTGTAGATGCTGTTAAGAATGAGCTATTAAAAAAGGTACAAAATGTTAAAATCTTAAAGCTAAAAGAAAAACAACCCTAAGGGATCGTATAACAAAATGGTTATTTTCATGATAATGGATGAAAAAACAAAAGGCATCCTGAGAACATGTAGCTAGTCAAAGTCACCTGCATGCAGAAAAACACATCTTTTTTTTTTTTTTTTTTTTACCACAAGTAGACTGAACTTAGAACCACCATTCTTTTCTCCCCCATTTTCTATATTTCTTAGTGGATGACAATACTGACTCATGCACCCTCCAAGTTTTGCTTATTTAAACTGTTCAGGAACTACCCTGCCCATCCAGTATTGATGCTCAGTGAACCTAGAGACACATAGAGACCTGTGAATGTTGATAGAGAGTAGGGGTGAGTATTGGCATGGGTGTTGCAAAACAATATGTGTCACAATACTTGGTTCATGATACGATATTATCCCGATTTGCTATTTCTCTATATACTGCTATATTTTTCCCAGCTATCAAAAAAAAAATGTATAGATAAAAAAGCTAATTCTGTATATGTTCATCAGAAGATATTGATCATTAAGTTATGTTAGTATCCACGTTGTTTGGGATTTGAGTCAGTCCAGGTTTTCCACTGTGTGCCTTAACAACAGATATGGTGCTGCGTTACACAGCAAAAGGGCTCCACAGCTCTATCTGCCAGAGCGGCGGTGCAAAAGTATCCCATTTTCCCTCATTGTTTTAGATAAAATGTTTTGTTAAAAAAAATCAATCCTACGAACTGAAAGATCGATATTATATCAGGCAGCCGAAAATCATGATGTATCGCCATATTGATTTTTTCCCAGACCCTTAATATGTAGATATTCTCTGTCAGCACACTGATATAGACCTGTATATTTCTCCATTTTTCAATGGAATAGAAAACAAATATATAATTTGTCCTACTTTACAAGTTAATCTAAGACAAGCTTTTAATGCATTTTTACATTAAATCACATAAGCATTTCGTATTTTCGATCACTTTTATTCTCTCTCTTTTACTTATTCGTTATAGTCAACACACCAATTAAACAATACATAAGATAAATTTACATAAATTGTTCACTGCAAAGTAGATAAAGTACAATGTACAATTATGCATTTTTGGTAATTCTTTTTGGAATATATTATGCTAATACGATAGTCGCATGAAAGCATAGTTTAACAAACTTAACATTTCAGTTCATGAACTGAGACAATCAATGTGTCTGTTTATAGACAGAGTCCAGGTGAATAACTGTGTTTTAATCATTCAGGTATAAATGTTCTACTTTTAACTAGATCATCCTAGATGGATAGTCTGAAGATGAGAGACTTTTTTGATAGAAGATAAATCCATAGAAACGTCATTTGACACTGAATGTGTCAAACACAAACCAAACTAATGTCCTGCTATCAGAATTTATATCCAAGTCTTCTGAACACTTTAATCGTTTTTTGTTTTGTTTTTTTAGATCTTTGTAGTTTTGTATTCCTATTAGACATAGTTAGATTATACCTGGTCTTTGCAGCCGCTAACAGCTCCTGGCTTTTTCTTCTTTTTTGCTGGACAGGGGGAGGTCTCAGTAGGAGAGTGGTCATTGGACGAGTCTGAAGGACTGGGGATCTTTCTCTTCTGGGCCATCCTCTCTGTTGATCCTGCATCTGAAATAACATATATTGTAAATCCCAGAATTAAGACAGAATAATGCTAGGCCATGGTGCTATTGATTTACAATTAAGTCAGAAAAGGAACAAAAATAATGTAAAACTGTTTCTTACTTTGGGTCAAATAAATTTTTCATTGCCTAACTGACTAGTTAAACTCAAATTCTAGCTTGTGATTATAATATATCCAGTGCCAGATTTGACCAAGTCATTTCCAAACAATCAAGCTTTTCACTAAAAGAATAAATGACTTGAAAAGCAGCAAATGGTCTCAGTACATTTTGCTCCAAAGGTTTATCAACTATTAATTTCTTTGCTCGTGGAAGAGAAGAATGCATTATTTACAAATATGTATTCGAAAATGTCATTTAAGTACTTAATTTTTTTTCACTCAATGTGTTTGTTTCTATTTTTATTTTGTAATTCCATTGTTGTATACACAAAGTCCATATATTTTCCTATTTTGAATTTTTATCCTTAAAACTTCTCATTGGGACGCATAGCCGTTCCCATTACTTCATCATTGTAAAATCCTTTCTCACTGGAAACTTTATGTACAGTAGTTGTAACACAGTACATTCTTTTATTGATACATGTCCTATATCTATGCTACTGCTGTTGGTCTAGAATATTGTTTTGTATACATTTAAAGTTTCAGTTTACATACGGTACCCTATTTTATTTTCTGTAACCGATCTACTCTTTGATTTATTGACTTTGTTCATATATTTTGCTCTGTATTTCACTTAAAATATGGCATCAAAGAGTATTATTGTTCATGAGAAAACAGGGTTTAAAAAAAGATGAAAACAACTTTTGTACCTAAACGGATGTGCTACGCCGCAGTGAAACAACCAAGTTTATTCAAGTTCATTACTCAAGTAGAAGTATAAATCCTATTGTTTAAAAAAAATCTTAAAATATCAACTTAAGCTTTTTACTCAAGGAAAAGTGTAAAAGTACAATTTTTCTATACCTATAAAAGTAATGCAGGCAAAAATGTTAAGGAAGGATGCTTTAAATCTTATATTGGCTACTGCACTACCCTATTGAAGGAACATTTTACTACAGTTCTGGATTATAACTTTCTTATAGTTATTTTTCTTAGTTGTATGGAAACAGTGTAAAATATAAGTTTGCAGTATCTTGAAAAACTATTTATTTTGGTATTCAGCGAACCACTAGTTATTGCAGTACCACACAGAAATTAATTGTCTGGATTAAACATATTATTTAGATGTTTTTTTTTTTGTTTGTTTGTTTGTTTTTTTGTTTATTAAATACCAACAGGCCATAATGCGAAAGAGCCACTATGACAAAAAAATGAACAACTCTATTTCAAAAATGTTAGTAGTAGAATTAAAAAGTTATCCAAAAAAAGATAGACAACATTTTTCTACCTAATAAGGCAACAAAGCAATTGTTCTTTGTTACTTGACACCTCTGGAAACAACAAGGTGAACTTTCATCAGAACATCAAAAGTCAACAATCAGAACAAAACACAAATAAGACATTTTTTTTACATGACTAATAACAAATTTCTAGGTATACCTCTTCAAATATTAACATTGGCATTTCCACACAAAATGCCCTTTAGGTTTACAGCAAATGACCCAAAAATGAGAAACTATCCAACTGGTGAAAGCTGCATGGACAAAACTATTGAAGCCATAATTTGAGGAGAATGATCAGACTCCTTTAAGATGAAGATGAGCAACAGTGATTCATATAAGCACACATTACACATCAAGACTACACTCTCTCACATCAACATGCCAAATCTTGAAGCAAATGGGCCTTCCCCAAAAGAAGTGCACACCGAGTGTCAGTCAGCAGCAAATTTAAGAAATAGGGGCCCAAGGCGAAGGCAGGTAACTCCACCCCTAATGCCACCCATGTCAACTAAGAACATTCAGTCTGACAAATATCGGACAAATAAAATGGTCATGATCAGTGAGTACATGCTGTGGTGTGAATACTTGTGTGTTTAACCAACCTATTCAGGCAGTTCTCATTAAAACCTGGCTGCACTTACCTTTTGATCTGGTAGAGATCTCCATTCCTCCTGCTTCGGGATGTTTTTCTGTCTTTCCCTCCTCCTCTGTAACACTGACAAACAGACAGTGCCTTAGCATTTATCCCATCTAATCATGACTTTGCTATAAGTTACTGATGAAAGTTTTATCAAAATAAATTGCGCTATATTTCCAGTACATCAGTTTAAACCAATATCTCAATTTAAAAAAAAAGAAAATAATGTTCGGTAGATTTTAAATTGGTAAAATGCTTCAAATTAAATATATTATACAGTAAAAAATATATAGTGTAATATTTTATATGATAAAATTTGTCTAATTTTGTAGCTGGTATGTAAATTGCATTGACTCTTTCAATAAACTTATCTATGCTCACTGTTACTTAAATAAGCTTTTTCTAACATTACACACTTCAAAGTGGGAACTAAAAGTAGGTATTTGTTCTGGTATTGTATCAGGTCAATATAATTATCAATCAATTAAAAAGATGTATCGCGACATCCCCAGATGGTATTAAATAAAGTGTATATGACAAACTGTTAAAAACCCACGGGTACTCATTTAAACCGAGATATAGTATCGACCAAATTAGGTGTTAAATGTTGCTTTTTTGGGACTTTTTACCTTAAATAACACAGAGAAGGAAGCAGCATAAGCAGTCCTCATGTCTGAAAAACATACGTACATAATGTAAAGGAGTTTAAGTTTGTTTACCTTACAGCTTCTTTCTATGTGTCTATCTATCTATCTATCTATCTATCTATCTATCTATCTATCTATCTATCTATCTATCTATAAAATATAAGTATGTCAATGCTTCCAATCAACATAATAGTGATTTTGGTTATCGCATTTATGCTCTTGGTTTTACTAATGGTGAGCTGCCTTACACTTACATATTTGCATATCATTAATTAATGAATAGCCCTATACCAATTTCATCACAATAACCCTGATATATTTATATCGTTAAGAGACTATATGAAAAAAAATTGTAACAATTTAGCCATTTTTAAATTCTGACATTTCATGAAACTAGAGAATAATAAAGGTTAAGTAAAATTAAAAAAAAGATTGTTCTCAAAATAAAAGATCCAGCAGCAGGACTGTTTACAGGTGACAAAACTATCTACTGCCATTTTGCAGACAATATACCAAGAGAGAAAAACCCTATGATGATGCCAAGCACCTGCATCAAAGATGTGCTCAACAGGTTTGTTTTTTTTCTAACGTCAGTCAAACATGTTTAAGTTTGATTTTATTTATTGACACTACCAAGCATATTCTGGACCAAAGCTGATCGAGCTGTTCTGATGGTTTTTGTTTAAATCCCTCTCAGCTGAAAAACACCCGATTAAGATGTTTCCTCTAGTTCAGACAAAGGAACAAAATGTCTCATATCTCCTCCTACACTTCGAAATAGCTAAAGTCAAGAAAGCCCATGAACAAACACCTGTCTTAATGCCTTAAACTGGCTCTGCTGACCTCTAAGATTAACCCGCCTGGACCGCATTAATATTAGGAACACCCCCATGTGCAGCCAAGTAAAATAGAAACAATACAACAAGTGGGTTCAGATCAAAAGTTGACAAAATGCATGTTCGCTTTTTAATGGTTAAAAGTTAACAATAGATTGGTGTATTCAGTAATGGTATTTTATATGTTATAACAAATAAAACACCTTTTACTGTATATACAAAACTACCCTTCAGCATCGATACGCATCGTTATCCAACGACATATGTAGTAGGAGGTACTTTTATTTTACCTAGAGTTAAAACCAAATCAGTTCAATGCTCAGTTAGGTACAGGGTATTATGTGAATGGAATTTACTCCCAAATACTATCAAACAACAAAACACTCCGTATGGTTTTAAAACTTCACTTAAAAAGTATTACCTTCAAAGAAATGTAGATTGTTAATGTTAATTTAATTAAGGAGATACTGTTGTAGGGTTCTTGTTAACTTATTCTTTGATATAGATCTATTTGGAATAGCAATATTTTATTTTAATTATGTTTCTCATTTATTTATTTACTTCATCGTTATTATTTTAGTGATCAATGGTAAATTATGCATTTAATTTTGTGTGAATGACTTATGTTTATAGTTTGTGATGTGATGTAATAAACTGTATTGTCAAATTGAGGATTGGATGACCCCAGTAAGAATAGCTTTTAGCTTATGCTGAAGCTAATGGGGATCCAAATAAAACAAACAATCAGTAAGAGAGAGAGATGAAAAGGCAATCAATCAATAAAGTACATCCTGATTAAATATTTCAAATATTTTAATGGATCTGCTCAGTCCAACTTATTGACACACCACTGTCCACACCCACCTTTCTCATAACAATCATGCCTTAGTGAAGGAAATAATCGGCATACCTTTTTTCCTCTCTTACTCAAAGAATCTTCGGCCTATTGTTTTCTCTTTATCAATAATTGAGAACGCCGGGGGATGAGGGGAAAAAAGATAGGTCCAGGTTTCCCAGAAGGCCTTCTCTTCCTGCTGTTCTCTCCTGCAATTGTCAATCTTTAACCTCAGCTGCAAGCTGCCGATTGGCTTAGGTACGAGATGGAGGTACCTGATTGGGTGCTGTGCTCGGTGTGCAACACAGGCTCTCTGCTCCTCGCTTTCCTCAACCATACTGCTGCAATGCAGAGAGGACTGATGCTTACCGTAGCCACAGAATTTCCCCTTGAAACCTTACACAGACATCCACAAGCTGTGAACCTTTTGAATAGATGCATTAGCTTTAGAGCTAAAAGCTTGACAAAGAGAAGATCAGATCTCCCCCCCACACACGGCACTAGTCGCAATCAGTGTATGTGTGTGGCATCCATTTTGGAGAAACAGTCTCTCTCTCCCTTTCTCTCTCCCTCTGTCTCTCTCTCGCCGCTGCACACACAGCTCCATGCTAATCGTCTGTCAAGGACCACATGCAGTTTATTATATGCCTCAGCGTGTGGACATGTAGCAGTGGTCCAAACACCGGCCTGGAAATGTCAAAGAGGCCAGACAGCTGAGGCAGTTGGAAAGAATAACAGCAATCTCTATAAAATACTTCTAAACCATTACTGTATGTTAAGTCATCTGGTTCCCATTCCTGCATACATATCTAAGAGGATGGACTATTTTTCAATTATGTGTCATTCCAAAAAACATATAGAAGCATTAGCGCCACAAATGCACTTCAAAAACTGGGAAAATCATCAGAATCTCCCGACCTGTATGGTGTTAAATCTTAAAACTGCCTCTGATTCATGTTTAAATGTCTAAGATCTTTCTTTTTTATATGATGTAGCACATATCTCTGGTAATTAAGTCCAAATACTCAGTGTTATCCACATTTGCCAGGTTATACTGCAGTTGTAAGAGGTCCAGGAAGAGAAACCATATTAATCCGTTCCCCCAGTTACTGAGCTCATTCCTAGGATCCCAGGGATTTCCATACCTGAAGGAATATGTAAGCAGATGTGGACGACTTGAGTCCACCTTATATTTTTAGTGAGGTTCCCATATATTTGTTTTATTTTTCTAGGTTATATAAAGGTATGTAGGTTCGCTTTTTGGCTGAGCTATAACAGGCTAGACTAACACCCACATTAATGCAGGGGGGGTCTAAATCTCTCAAACCAACTCCTGCTCTATCCTACCATAACTCAAGAATAGGATACCAAGATACTTGAATTCACACACTTGCAACCAACTGTAGCATGCAACCAAAAAAATCTAAGTGATACTTAGCTTCCCAAACCTGTCACCTGACATCCAAAAACACCCCAAGGATAAGTGTGAAGTAAAAGCCCTGTTATGCCCTCTTCCACAACAAGCATTCCTTGACAGTTGCGTTGCTAAGTGCTATTTGGTCCCAATGTAATTTCCCATTGGGAACCTACTAGCACTAAGTTGCTAACTGGTTAGAAAGATGCTTCCAAGACACCGGCCACAACCAAAAAGCTTGCGAACCTTCCGCCACAACAATCCCGCCCCCTTTATAATCGACCAATCACATTCACTCTATTCACTCATGTAAAGTCAGGCACCATTCTGGAGAATTCGGAACTGCAACTGTTGGAACAGTCGCTTCCCTACGACTTTAAACACAGATATCAGACTAAATATGCTAAAAGTGCGAGCAGTGCATAGGAATCATAACACTAAACATTAACTCAAGCTTAAGCAGCACTG
>NW_015150905.1:504803-523713 GCF_000732505.1 Cyprinodon variegatus | reverse complement strand
CTGAATTCAACAAATCAGCCACGAAACAGATCCACCCAGTTCTTTTCTAGATATCACCATAATATGTCACAATTTGCTGGTGAAGATTCTCATTCATCCAGGTCATAGTCAGTTGAATGGGAAAAAGCTTCCGGGATGGGAAGTGAAATGTCTTTAAACTTGAAAAACAAAATCAGTGGATTGTTTTTGAACATTTTTGGAATGAATATCACAATTCCCATTTCACTTTACAACAATAAACTCTTAGGATAAGCAATGTAATAAAATATTTCAGGCAGCGGATTCAGATACACAGTACCCTTTTATATTGGCATAAATCAGTCAAGCAATTTGGGTAGAGATTCTCTCTGTGAAAAGCTCTTCCAACCTTCTTTCCTTCTGTCATACATACAAATCACCACTGGTTTGGGGAAGAGGGACTGAAAGGGGAAGCTTTGTAAAATGGCTGACACTCAGCAGTCAAGACTAACAGTGGATGGTGGGGTGGGGTGTGGGGTGTTCAGTGCGCTCTAGAACGCTTCCCCAATTTCTACAATCTTTTGAAAGTAAGGTGGTAGGAACTCCCTCACTTCACAAATATTTGGGATCTTTAAAATCTATCATCCAAGCATGTATCATTTTCCTTCCAATTTGACATCATTACTTAAAACACTGCAGAAAAGTTCCACTTAACATGAACTGAAATCTGAGGTTATGACATTGAATAATGTCCTATCTAATTTTGAAGTGCTCTTAAAGTATTCCTATATCATTAAAGGGCCACCCTTCTTGAGGTAAACTGTGGGCTGTATCATGTGTGGCCCACATTGGAGCGTGTGATTGATTACATTTTTGTAGGAGCAACGTAGAACCCTCTTTGTATTTCCCCATCCCCCACTTTCCCGTTTTTGCTCCTCAGCTTGCTTGATGTATGGTCCTGGCTGATCACAAGGTTGATGATTTTAAGAAATCAATTTAAAAGCTGTTCCTGATTACTTTAAATGTTGGAGACAGGAGGGGAGTGCCTGCCAGCAGAGGTCGGTGTTGCTAAATCAATAAAATTTTATGACCTTGATAGAATCTGGAGTGGGGCCTCGCTTTTTTCAGTGTAGTCTTGTTTCTCTTATCTAACTGTATGATTCCACCCTAATAAATTGTTTGTTTTTCATTTTTGTCATACTGGCCTCTTTGTATTTTATAATATGTAATCTCATTCCAGTCAAAATTTTAGCCCAGAACCACAATAGATGTCCCTGCTATCACTAATATTGATATGCATAGTCAGAGAAGTAATCAGAACATATTAAATCACGAAGGCAACAGCAAACATATTCTTTTTTTCCCCTGTTTTGCTCAGCTAGAAGCCACTCAAACTGTCAGTTCTGTAATATTTGGAACTATTGAGAGCTACATGAACCACGTGACTATGAGTTAGCAGGGACAGAGAATGTCAGAATCTTACTTAAAAGGCGAAGGGGATGTTACTTTGTTTAAAAAGCCACCGGATAAGAGCTAAAAATCTGGCTAACCAGGGCTATCCAAATAGCAACTACCCCAACGGACAGAAATGCACCCTAAACACAGCGAGTGAGCGTCGTTTTTATAGAAGAGCAGACAAATAGATAGAACGTCCGCGATCACACCTGTGTTCTTACGTTTCTTAGTTATTAAATGCATAGTTGTGACTGATAATTGCACTATGTGATTGCTTAATACTCTGTTCTGGTTTTTGGCAGAAATTTGACAATATAGGGCCGTGGTATAAACACTGTGCACCTGAAATGCACAGCGGTGAACTCCGACGTGGTTAAATCGTGTTTCGTCTGAATGCACCTTTTTGGCCAAAACATTTTTTTAATATTGTGAATAAAGTCATATAAGAATAAAATTGTATTATTACCAGAGTAAAGTTGTAATAGGATAAGCAATTATCAAAATTGATTGGCTCAACCAGAATGGGGCCTCAGCCTGAGCCCAACATTTTAACACGGTGGGAAGACAGCTCTTAATTAAAATAGTTTCTTTTCGTCTTTATTCTTGGAATATGGGGGAAAAAATGTATAATGTTAAGGCTTATGTTTTGATTTTACTGTTGCAATGTTATTATTTGTCATAGAATTTATATCAGCATGCCTAAAATTTCTGGACATACTTGGCGCACGTCAACGTGCTTCAGCGTGCTCATAACTTATACAAAACTGACCCCTAACTTATCCAATGCATGCCAGTTTTTTTGCAAGGTTTTTCGTGCATCAGGCATACGCTGGCTAAATCGTCAACGTCCGACAATGGATTTGGGGTAGGAAACTGGAGTTCCCAAGGAAAACCCACACATGGACAGGGATAGGATAAAGCTTGCAGACGGTGCCTATTGAGGACTCGGGTAAAGTCAAGATTTGAAGCACTCAACTGAAAAAGTCCAGGTTCTGAGTATAAGTAGTGTTGTTGCCCAGCCTTGATGGCTCAAAAAAGTGTAAATCCACAAAGGCCACAGACGCACCATGGACTTATTTTATGCAGGCAAAAGAAAAAAATGTTCCAGGTAAACTCCTTTAGTTTTGTCAGTTGATTTTTCCTCAGGCAAGCAAACAAAAAGACAAACATTTCCTCCATGTTTCTCTTGCGCTGATAAAAACCATACGCCCACCAGGATGCATGCCGGTCCTATGATTGACTGCCTATTTATAATAAATAAGGAACCTAAATTAATCATAACTAACCAAAAATAAAGGAACATGACTAAATAACCAAAAAAACATTATCTCATAACAGATATTAAACAATAAAGTAAAATAAACTTGGCTAGATTATGCAAAAAAACATTTTTATTCATAACAAAAAATAATAGGCTCCTACAAGTAGGAATTAAATTCGTTGGATAAACACAGTAAGTGTTCCATTTGAAGCACTGCTACTGATATTCCCTTTTGGGTCGGGAAACAAAGGCCAAAGAAGTTTTTGTTGGAACGAAAAGTCTTTATTCTCTTCCAATATTTTGAATGCCCCGGACGCATGTTTGTTCTTCTTTTTTAGGCTAGCCTTGGGAGCGGAAGGCCTCGGGCAATGCCTTCACTATAATATCCCCTTAACTATCCCCACCTTCTTCGACCCCAGAGACCTGCATCGCAATCGTTGAAAACTGTTCCACAAAACAGGCAGACAGAAATGATAAAAGTGTGGCGATACTCAGCTCTAAACTTTACAGAAATTTTCCACCAGTCAACAACACCTTAAATTTCAATGAAGATGAAAAAAAGGTTGAAATGGATATAAATATATATGCACACATAGATATATACACATTATTTTATCAGACCCTGTTTGCTAGTAAAACTCACATGGGCTTTTAAATTACCGTAAAAATGTAATTTGACAAAATGTGGAAAAAGTAAGCCAGTCATATAAATCATATTGAGTTGAAAAAAGGCTAACAATGAACCACCCTGCTGTCTTGCAGCCTTTCTAGTTTAATAAACTTGCTGTGTTGACAGATACCCATCTGTTAATTCCTCTGGAACACCACTCTGCATTGCTGCCTGTCTCTTCCATCCTTCTTGCTTAACTTAGAGGATCTACCACCCTGACAGCATAGGCCCGACACAGCTGTAATGCAACATTCTCAACATTACTGGAAAACAGGCTTTTATCATCAGTAGGTAAAAACTGCTTTGCTGGTCTCACTATGCTCATTTATACACAGATAGATTAGGATTACATTATATTTTTCTTTCACCCTTTCTTTCAAAGAAACCTGTACTGTTATGCAGACAGTGTTCCAACATTTAACTGGTGTTCTTTCAGCAAAGTAAAAAAAAAAAACAAAGAAAGAAAGTAGGGCTTACCTCTGTGGCTGCATGGCTAAAAACTGTGATATGTCAGTGCTTGTTAAAACATGGAGGACAGCCCTGTCAGCCCTCACCCTGCAGCACGGCCATTCTCTCCAAGCTGTCTGACTCCACTGTTGTGATAAAAGCCACGCTGATACTGGCTGTGCATTCACAGCACATGTAACACAGCTGCTGATTGGCTAGTCCATTTCCGGGCTGCTTGTCTTTTGTTTAACATGAAGTGAAAGAATGCAACTCAAGCCAGGCCATGATACCTGTGCTCAGCCACTGAATGTGCAGAACATCTTAAAAGACAACACCCTTCTTTTTAATACTGTTGCCAGAAAGGAAACATTTATTGAAACTCTTAATAGAAATGGCAACATGTCTGTGTTTTATTTGAAAGGATATGACCAACAGATTTCCTCTAAAGATAAATCCAGCAATGATATTAACAATAAAGCTCAAACTCTTGTTTAACAGGTTTCAAAAATGTGCTAATAAAAAGATGCAAATTAATAAGATCATGTGATTCGCCTCATATTGATAGTTTTGCTGGTGGAACTGAAATTTCACTTGGTGGCTTTGTTGAACGCCCCATCAAAAGCTAACATTTGAGGGGGGGAAATACTTTTACTGTTTTTTACTTTAATTTTCCTCCATCTTGTTAGGACTCCAGTCTGTGTGGTCTGTGTTTTTGTGTGTTTGTCTTCCTTCCTCCACCAGGTGGTGCCTGGTTCTGATTCTCCTCCTCACACACCTGCAAGGGGTTACCTCGTTAATGGAGTGCTCTTAAGCTGCTGACTGCCACACCTCGACGCCAGAGTGTTTGCCAGTTTAGGGTACTCTAGCCAAGCTGAGTTTTGCTAAGTCCAACGGAGTTTTTTGTCAACATGAGTCTTACCATTGTAGGTTTTTTGTTCTTGCCTCTCGGCAGGAAGTCATCCTGCAAACTGGATTTTCGGACCTTCTCTCCCTGGAAGGATCTACTAAGCTTCAAACTGAGCTGGGGATACAAACCGGAGGTTTGGATCCACTTTCCCCCCCGAGGAATCACTTGAGCTTCACACTAAGCATCGGATTCATCTGCACCACAGTCCGTTCAAGTACCGCAGGAAAACTGAGAGGCAGTCAGTCTTCTCCATTCATCTACGAGCAACCGCATTCTGGGAAACCCTGTCCGCCCTCCACCGTATGAGATAAACACCAGAACACATTCCTCACCTACTGGAGTCTAAGAGTCAACCAATTCTCTGGAAACATCAGTCTGCCAACCTTTCCTCCTCTTCCAGTTCGAGAATCAATTTTCCCACTGAACCTGAACTAACCACGGTGTCTTCCCCTAACCTCTCAGTTCCGGTTGAGCAGTGTTCAGAGCAACACATCTCCACAAAACTTCTCAATAAAACCTGTTAGACGTTTCCCCTTTTCTCTCTGGATTGGTTTATCTGCATGCAGGTCCGAACTCTGACAAAATCATGACACATCTATCAAATCATCCATGCATAAAGTGAGAGGTAGGGTACAAGAGGGACAGGACAACCATGCATTGACTGACTCATTATCAGTCCCAAAGCAATTTAGAAGAGCTAATAATGAGAGCACATGCAGAAGGACCTGCTATTGAGACGATAACTTTAACTGTAAGGATTTTAATATGAAGTCATCCTTTTTTTTTGTAACATTGTTCTTTCTATCAGTGGTATTGCTATTTATACTTTTATTATTCATATATTTCATTTATTTTGGTAACTACTCTATAGCTATATGATAACTAAGTACACTTTAGACAGCCCATCAGACTAGAAATCTGTTTTTTAGTAACAAAATCAACACTTTATGGACGGGTGTTGCTACAACTTTCTTTATTTTTGCTATTAATACAATTTTGCTATTTTATTATTTTTGTTTTTTGTGCTTTTTTATTTTTATTTTTTGTCTTCTGCAAATGAGTAGTGAAGATTATACTTTACTTATATGAGAATACATTTATATTCATTTCTGTACAGTTAATTTCTATGATCTGATAGGATTTCATTTATACATTACCAATAACTACTGAGTTTAGAAAGAACATATTATATAAGATATATAGATAATGGATTGAATTAAACATGTTATTTACTTCCTACTGCTTTTCAAACCACTATGTAGTAGGAAGGTCATTGCTACTGATCTGTTATTTATGTAACCATCAATATGTTTATACTAATCTTAACTGCTGTGCGTTATTTTCGTGTATACGCGCACTTAGTCTGATCACTCCAGGGCGTCACCATAGGATGCAAACCAGCCGTTTCAGATCAATGACTTGAACAAGATAAGCGAGTTTAATATATAAAATAAACATTTCTCAAAAAATGTTTACTCTGTTGGAGCATGGTATAAATGGATTAAATAACTCCAAGCTGTGTATTTCCTAGTTTTACTGCACATAATTGAGGAATGTGTTCTGGTCTTCAATACTTTAAGACCATGAAGTGCACATATATATTACCCTTTTCTTGTATTTCTCTCTACTTTCTCTCCTAATGTTGTATAGATCATTTGCTTGCTTGTTAATGTTTTTGTTGCCTAAATCTGTCTGAAATAAACCAAGTCTAAGTCTAAATAAAATTTTAACAAATATTTATATATTAGTTAAACTATATATTTTTATATATAATATTTTACATCTATTTACATTTGTTAGCCCACCAATTGGATGAGATGAATGCTACAAGATAAAATTAAAACAAATCCTGAATAGATGCTGTGGGATTAACCAGGTACATTTTTACAGAGGCTGCATATTGGAGCAGAATCCAATGCCATGGCAGCAAGCGACCCACTGTAAAAACCAACAGATAACGAGGCTTTTAGAGCTTTGCTGTTCCAGAGGATATATCAAGTATGGCAGCTTCGGTGGCTATGGAACAACAAAATGAAACATGAGCTTTAAAAAGCAGCGGATAAGAAATGTAGTTTTTCCCCAAGAATATTTGTCAATCTATTAGATTATAAGCAAAAGCACATTCTAACCCAAACCTTGATTTGAGCTTTTATTTCTTCTGGTAAAGAAGGTAAGTACAGGCAGTTGATGGACTGATTTGAGGCATGATATGGAACCAATCATCTGATCCTGAATCTCAACAAAACAAGGATGATGATTGTGCATTTCAGAGGAAACAGGAATGTTGAATCCTGTTAACATCATGGTAGATGAAGTGAAGGTTGGTGGAGGAATATAAATACCTTGGTGTTCACCTGGACAAGAGACTCTACTGGCGACACAGCTCTATACTCATCGTCAAGAAGGAAACGTAGGTCCTCCCTACATACTTTTAACATATCATTGAGAGAAAAAAAAGAAAAAAATATATATATATATATATCTATATATATATAGATATATATATATATATATATATATATATATATATATATAATTATAACATTTAATCTTCCTTTTGGATAAATAAAGTATTTTTTGAAAATAATATTTTTGTTTAGACTGGGAACTGCAATCTAAAGAATGATGTAAGGAGCATTTGCATTTGTCACCAGATCCACTGGTGAAGACACAGTGTGAGAGGTTGTAAATGAGTCTAGTGCCACAGTAGAACAGTAGAGGTCAGTAAGGTAGTAGGAAATGAAAGAAAACAGGGAGTGTTGCCACTATAGTAAGAAGAAATGGAAAGGAAAGGAAAGGAAAGGAAAGGAAGCTTAGACTGTCAATTCTCAGATTGAAGCAAATAAGTTTGGTTTTACTCTTGCTAAGTGGTTAAGAAGGCCATGGGAGATTCATTGGCCATTCCATGTGTTTTGGCCGTATGAAGAAGGTTTCCTGCCATGTCTCTTACGAAACTTTGTGGAACTACAGCATGCTGTGTTTACTTGAACAGACCATCTTCTTTGTGAATAACCAAAATGAGATCAGTGTCTGCATACTCAGGACAAAGTTGAGCTTCTTTTCAGCAGCTGGAAATCAGCCAGGATTGTGCCTTGTAACTGCTTATGCTGTGTTCATGAACAGAATAACAATCTCAGGTTGTCTGCTTCAGAAACTTCAGGGTTTCATCTTTGCTTTTTTAAAAGCAGCCTGGTCGTTTTCAAATCTTAAAGGAGAAGTACGGTCAGTAAGGAATACTGAATGGATAATTTTCTATACCTAAAACGAATATGTTCGCAGTGATTTCATTAATTTAGCTTTAATCTGTAAAGAAATAAAAACATACATTTTCTTTGCAATCACTGAGTCTGGGAGTGGCAATTTTTGCCCAAATATAGTAACACCTCAATCCTGACAACTTCCGGCAGTGACGGCACGGTGCGGTAAGCTGTACAAGCAAAATCAATGAGGACTACTAGACACAATTATTTAAGATTTTGAGAGGACTTCACCATTGAAATTCATATGAGCTATAGTTAAACTGACAATGCCCACGTACATAGCGGTTGGATATTGTAATAAATCGGGTAAAAGTGGAAAAAAAAGTTTTTTTTTCACTTTTCGGTTTCTTGTTCTCCACGGGTTTGTTGTTTGGTTTGCACTTTGAGGGGGGGGGTTTTTCCTTTGAATTTTTTGGCCTTGGGGAAAAACATGTCATATGTAGCCAACATTTCGAAGAAGAATGTTTTCAAGACGACTTGGATCACAGTGCGTTGTGACAAACACCAGATACAGCATTAGGACTTGATCAACAGCCAATACCGCACTGTGACCTCACAAACCAGTAGGTGGCAGTAGTGTTCTTAGACAAACATGGATGTCTGCGGTAAAGCACATCGAAAGAAATAAAATTTCTTCACGTCTTATCATTTCATATTTCATGTACCTTTAGAAGTTTGAATTCTGAATATGACAGGACTTCTCCTTTAAATCCTTGATCCTGAAGTGGTTCAAAGCCAAATGTGAAGCAAAGCAAATAGTTTGCTTCTCCTAAGGCTGAGCCTACACCATCGGTCAAAAAAAAATTTAATGACTGTCTTGATTCCACAAAAAAGTCATAAAGATTTGGACATACTTTTGAGATGTGTCTCTTTAAAAACAAATGACAGAACGAATAGGTATTTACCACATGAATGTTTTAAATTTAAACATTTGTAATCAAGCCAATAAGAGAAAATCCATACCTAATTTCACTAAAAACAAAAGTACTATGACAAAAATAAATAAAACCAGGGCTACGTTTACAAGACACTGAAATTTGTCCATATGCTGTAGAAGAAAGCATCCCTGATGCTAATTTCAAATTGACAGCAGGAGGTTTAGCATTAAATGACTGCCTATAAAAAGGTTTATCACAACCAAGGTATGGCACAGTTTGGTAGCTACAACTGATAAAAGCAAAGTTTATATCACCAAAAAGTCTTGCAAAACTTTTGCATTAAGACTTTTAATTGTTCTGGTGACTATTGATAGATCCAACAATCTTACAGGATAAAGAGCACAATTTCACTAAACTAGCAGCAAAAAAGGAGCCAACAGCAGACCTGAGGAACTGCAATAAGTGGTATGCAATAAAAGTTTGCAGGAAGGAACATCATATTGTGGGCTGTTTTGCCTTTTATATTAATGCACTTCATATTAACTAAAAGAGGGATGAATGGAGAAATGTTTCAGGTCACTCAGAGAAAGATTTTTAGGCCAAACAACAGACTATGTATGCAACATCTGGAAACTGTCATCACCATAAGAAACTTTTCCACAAAGCATTCAGTGCATGCTAGTAAGTGTTCAGCATTCATTCCTTGTATCATTCTGATGACTCACCCATAAATATATTTGAAATATGCCATGTTTAACAGTTATTTTATCTGAAGCAAAAGTCACAATGTACAAAAATAAACTACATACAGATTTGTTCTCTAAATTCGGCAATCTCAGTATTTAAACTTAAAACCAATTAGTATTTTTTTTTATTGTTTTTTTGTTTTTGCAGGATAAAGTTGATTTGCTGGACGTTGTTGTGAAGGAGCTGTGTGTTTATATACAAGTGCCTCACTTTGTGAAGCAAGAATAAAGACCGTATTGACTTCTTGTGGGTAAGATGCAACATCATGACCCCGTGATTATCCCTCATTGACCTGTCCTACGTCTACAGGCCACTGCGAATTCTGAGGACAACAACGAAGTCGTGGACAACATCGTCAATGATGAGACCCCTTATATGGAGGAGGTGAAGCTCCTGGTGGTCTCATGCAAAACAGGCCACCTCCTTCTGAATGTCAAGAAGATCAAGGAGCTCTTCATTAACGTTAAGAGGAGGCAACCATCTCTTCTGATTGACAGCAGTGGAAAGTGTCCGCTTTGCTGAGTTCCTGGCGAGATAATGGACAACCTGACCTCGATCCATCACGTAAAAGTTCTGGTAGGGAAAGCTAAGCAGCGTGAGCATATTGAGCCAGAGGAGGAAGGGGCATCTAACACTTTCTGACCAGTTGCATCTCTGTAATATTATGTCTCTGACTGGAGGGTCCTGCTGTGAGTGGTGAGGAGAGCAGAAAAAATATTGATGCAAATTAACCTTCATGTAGAATAGTGAAAGAGAAACAAGAAAAACTCTGCATGACCAGATCCTAAAACATCACCAAGGAAACCCACACCCCAGCCTGTTTCCAGCTCTAGGATCTGGGAAGACACCCCATAGCCTGCAAAGCACAGCAGCCAGGTTTCTCAACAGCTTCTTCACTGACTTCATAAGATTACTGAACTCAAACTAAGCCATAGAAACTCATCATGCAACGCCTCCTTCTCCACCAAACACTGATCACAGTTTTTCTAGATTTAATCTATGTTTCTACTTTTTTAAGATATATTTGTCAAAATGTAAAATCAGGCTGCTCTTTCTTTAGTGCACTTATCCTAAATGTTCAGATATTTATATTCAGTTTGAAACCTGACTGATATTGGAATAGAATAGAATAGAATAGAATAGAATAGAATAGAATAGAATAGAATAGAATAGAATAGAATAGAATAGAATAGAATATCAATAAGTTTATTGTCCCACAATGGGGAAAATTTGGTGTTTACAGCAGCAAAAAGATTATAGAAAATATGGTAGCACAAAATGTGAACCTTAGAAAAATGTGTAAGAATAAAAAAGTGAATAATTAAAAGGTAAAGAAACTAAATACTCTACTATAAAGTGTTTTATCAATATATAAAGACAAGTCTAAGATGGATTTCTACACACCATACTTATCTCCTCAGCTCATACGTACACTCGCTGGCCCCTTTATCAGCAAGGCAGCATCATGATGCATTTGAGGATGTAAAGACTTCCTGAAGTTTACGTCCACATTGGTTACCCATGTTAGCCATTACAGACAAAAACTAGATGATGCCAGATTAGAAACATTTCCCAGTTTCACCCAGCTTTGATTTCAGCTGCAACATTTAGGTAGATCCTGGATAACAAACATTAAAAGCGTGAGACCATATTTCCTTCTATTAACAACTTAGTTTGCTTCTGTTGGTGCAATGTTGAGAAGGATATTTTCTTGGCACATTTTGGGGCCAATACTACCATTTCTCAAACTTAACAACCTGCAAGAGCAATGTTACTGACAACATCCATCAGTTATTCACTTCCTGACCTGTAGTGCATCCATAATCACAGAACTCAAATCATGTCAAAGTGATTTCTTCAGTAGATCAACTCTAAAATGCAGTGAAACAGGAGTGATATCATAAATGTTCATCCATCCAGCTAATCTGCTGCAGCTGCAACATTTCTTCATTTGTCTTAATCAGCAAAAAAACAAACAAAAAAAAAACAATCGTGAAATCCATTCCATGTAAAATTAAGCTATATATGGTGGTGAAATAAAATAATAATCATAACTGTTGCAATAAAATGGTATCATACAATTATATTCAATTAAACTATTATATTCGATTAAAATAGTTTTTTTGTTTATTGTTTTAGAAACTATTGTCACAAACTATTGTCACAAACTGTGAATGCAAATATTTCCTTTTGTTTTCTGAATCACTGAAATGTTCTCAAAAACAGAAAATCCAGAGAATCCAACAAAAATGGACCAAAATAAAGTGACATCTTAGAAATATATGATTAGATAGGTTAGATTTGTAGCACATTTATCCTACATTGTGTCCTTGGATGCAACCTATAACTGCCAACCACATTTTTTTTTTTTTTTGATCACACATAACTAAAAGAGTGAACATTTCAATTTAAACAATTATTTACTTCTTATTTAAAGATAATTTTCCAAAGGGGTAATTTTTCTGTCCACTTTACAGCCTCACGCTCGTGTGCAAATCATCACGAGCCCTAACCTGACTAACTTCTCGAAAATGCGTTGACTACATTTTACTAAGAAATAAAAAGAATATATCTTCACCTTACAGACGAAATGTATTACAGTGATAAGACACTTATCATTTTTCCCACAGTAGAAATTCCGTTCGGTGTCTAGAGTGATCCGCTGCCCTCCAAACCAGACACTAATGGCTGTATGGTAATGAGCTCGGATCACCACAAGATGGCGCACGAGCTACGGTCTCACTCCCCTGCTGAAAAACTCAGCCACGTTTGGTTCCTTTTTTTTCTTCTTCGGCCAAAATATTTATGTGTTGTATAAAACTCAAACGATTTCATTTAATAGTAGTTTTATTTTCTGGAGTATTTTCAACACAGAGTTAGAACAATGTTTAATTTTCCTTTAGGATTAATAAATAATTATTTAACTGAACTTAATTAAATAAAAAAAAGTAGGCTACTTGTCAATTAAAATGCTGCTTTAAATGATGTCTGAGAAGAGGGGTGAGGGTGGATAAAAAGCCTTGCTGCTGGCTGTTTGCAGGTAAACCAGTCTGAATACATTAATGATTATGGGGCTATCTCCTGTCCTTTCAAACTGTTATCTCCTGTCCTTTCAAAGTGTGGTAAGTGGCAGGGAGCTCCCCCCCTACTTGTCCCTTCCAATGGGATAAAATATCTCACACTAAGGGGGGTGGGGGGTGTAGGTTAGCGTGTTTAGTGGGGGAAGGGGCGCAAACAGACTCCATGGGACTGATTGGAATGTAGTCTCTCCTCCCAGTCAGACCTACAAAGCTGCTATAACATTTATGTAATTGAGGACTTTATTAACTTAAGAGTTAAAAGCCCTGTTTTGAGCAACAAGGGCATACCTGAATGATGTTACTTTTTTTTTTCTGAGAATTTGTAATAAACTTTACTTTCATTTTGTGGTATCCACATTTCATTTTTATAAATTCACAATTAACCTCCATTTTAACCGTAAAACAGCAGACAGAAGTTTCTCCTCACAGCCGAGAGCAACTAAAGAACATCACCCCAACCCCACCCAAGCCCTTTAACCTCACACTTGTCCTGTTGATCTCAGGCCAACCTTGGCCTTCACTCTCTCCTCACTTACAGTTGCAAACTACCCTGCTTGACAGATCACTCCAAGAAAGTTTCTTTTATCATCCAAGTCTACTTGAAGTTTACGTGTAATGTGTGTATGTGTGTTTTGGCATGAGGTAAAAGTTGTTATGGCCGATTTCTAGGTAGCATAACAAATTGAAACCTTTTTTGTTGCAGGCTTGCTTGGTGGAGTAACATTAAAGGAGACCACACAAGGATTTTTTTGATTAAATGAAATTTTAATTTATTAAATTATCTTAAAGAAATGAAAAACTGAAAAGACAATATCAGAAATAAGAAACCAAAATAGATCAATGCAAAGACCATAACTAACCAGAATTAAAACAAAACAGACTTAACAAAACCAAAACCAACCAAATGGGGTTCTGAGGAGAGAGGGGAAAAAGTCTTCCTTTCTGCTGCATGCATAGCAGCTTTGGAGGAACTGAGCACCAATCAGGGCAAAACATAACACCTGCAGTCTCCTGAACCCTGCAAGGAAAAATGGCAGAGACCCACTGCTGACGCCCGCTGCAGCAGTAAAATATAAAATTGTGTAGTACAAGCAGATCAAAACGGAGCAGCATATGTTCCAAAAAAATTAAAAACAATCAACTGGACTTGGTTTCACTTCCCATTCAGGAAGCTTTTTCAATTCAAAATGAAAAAGCTTATTGGATGGGAAGCGAAACGTCTTCAAACTTGGAAACCAAGTCCAGTGACTTGTTTTTAATTTTTTTGGAATGACAATAACCTGGATGACTGAGAACCTTCACCTAAATTTATAACCATTTGATAAGTCACTAAAGAAATCCCATGAAACAGATACAATGTTCAGAGTATTCATTCAGTAAGGGCTGCGTGTTAGAACAGTTTTTAGTACTGTTGCCCTGCAAGAAGGTCCTGATATATTTCTGCATGGAGTTTTCATGTCCTTCCTGTACATGTAAGGGTTCTTTCTGGGTACTCTGGCTTCCTCTCAAAAACATGGATGTTTGGTGGATTGGCATCTATAAATGGCTCTTAAGAACGAATCTTCAAATCTATTTAAATAGAACTCAACTCAGTGTTTCTTCTGCATATTGATCCATATCTATTTATTTATTTTTGCACTACTCTGAACCTTCCACATCAATGCCTTTTGCGCCACGTCTCTCCTACACTGTTTACATTTTGATCACTGCTGCACTTTATAAATGGAAATGTTCATTTTCAATGCTGAGTGGCTCATTCATTGTTGAGAAGCTTTATGTATCAAAATTTAATTTTGTATATAGGCTACCCTGTATACACAATGACAATAAAGTTTTTCTTAATCTAAGTCTAGAGTGTGTTTGTGCATGGTTGTATGTCTATGTATTTAATTTCTTTCACCCATAGACTGCTGTAGATAGGCACCAGCCCCTGTAACCCTCACAGCAGCACAAGATGGATGGATCAAATTTTCAGATCTTTATTGTAAATAAATCCAAAAAACATTTTTCATGATGTTTTCCTGAACATTCTCAAGAAAACACTTTCAGCTGTGCCACATAAAATCCCCACTTCGTCTACATTTCTTGTCTTACGCAATATGTGTATTACCATCCTAGATTAGTTTTTAAATCGTTATTATACAAAAAAAAAATGTAAAAGAAGTACTTTGATAAAGAGTTAAGAAAATAGTATAATAAATAAAATATGTAAATACATATAATATTTATATAACACATTGTATAACAAATAGTATTTACATCAAAATTGTAATTAAATGTAAAAAAAAAAATGAAAATGAATATGAAAAAAAAAATAAAATAAATCTGTGCTTTTTGTGTCTATAAATAACATTTGAAGTCTCTCTCTCCAAATAATATCAGTGACTACTGGTCGTATTACCTAAAGGGTTCTAGTGTACGTGTAGTTCATTTTCAGAACGTGTCAAACTGTTTTATGTAGCTCAACGAGGAACATAACTACATTACCCAGAAGGCTTTTCGCTCCTCTACAAGCTGTCTCCCTCCGCTCTGGGAGTGTTTCCCATTTAAACAAACACGGTATTGCCGAAGATGGCGGAGAGTTTGTAGAGGCTTTAAAAAAAGCTGCTGCAGTCAATGAAAGCGTCGAAGCCGGTAAGTTTCTTCCCTCCCAAAAAAGCGGGTGGCTGTTTTGGTCGCAATTAAGACTTGAACACCGGCATTGCTGTTTTTCTATATGAATATTTTGGTTGTTGTTGCAGAATCAGATGGTGCTGCTTCGCTTCCGAGCAGGCTGTGGTTTTTAAGCTACCGTGTTAAAACGGTTAACGCTGGAAATGTGTTGTGGGATTTTAGCCGCGATATTAAAACGTCTCGAGCCGCGAATATGATTGTAATAAACACCGCAGTGGAGTTGGTCGTTTTAGTTGGTATTGGTTTGCGTGATTATTGCTGTTTTTTTATTATTTTCCGCTAGCGACAAAGTTTTACGAGACGTTGACTTTGATTCGCTGGGCTGCAGTAGTCATCCTTCGTACACTCAACCCTGCTAAAACCTACTTAAACAACCTTATTTACTAAGGATGTGCGTTTTGTAACACATTCTACAGTGGAGTTGACCTCATTCATTGAACGCAGCACAGCTCTGTAGGTTTGGGGATCAGTTGTAGTAAATCTGCTGCTATAGTGGAATCATCTGTTTCCCTCCACAGGACGCCTCGCTAGACTTTAAAGCCTTACCAGCATCATGTTACACTTTATTTGGGAAATTCTGGAGAAATGGGTTTTCCTTTATGTTGCAAACCGAATAAAGAAATGTATATTTTTTTTCTAAGCATAAGTTTCCCTCTATATTTCAGAGAATGTTTAAGTTTTACCTTGTTAATAAAGGGGAAAATTGAGCTGTAATAAAATGTTGTAGTTGTTTACATATGGAAAGTCTCAATTTGATACCTGTATATGTTTACCATTATAAACAGATGTTTTTTTTTATTTTTTATCCTATCTGAACATTTGCATTTGACACATATGAGATATGCCTCCTATCTTTACTGATTCACATGCATAATAGGTGCACCAGAAAAGCATACAATTTTAAAATGCATTTTTTTATTTTAATGTTTTTTTTATTATTCTCTGCATTCTCAATTAACTTCAACACGGTGTTTAGCCAAAATGTTCTCAATGTCAAGTGATCACATGGAAAATGCTGATGTTTACACTGTTTCTTATTCATTGGATGGGTCAAACTATAGGCAAGGGCAACATCTCTGTTTATAAATTGCTGAAGTGCTTGAGCAATAACAATTGAAAAGAATGGAAAAAGAAATCAAATTATAGATAACAACCTGTGATTTTTACATAATTGATAACCATTTTTAAAACTGAAATAGAAAATTAGAGCAAAGTTAGCTTTACTGGATCCTGTTGTTGAATGGCTGCTGGTCTCTCAAGTAACTCCAACACGTTGTTGTTGACAACCACAGATTGGGAAGGAACTCTATAAAGTGATTATGCATGCTTTCAGCAATATCAGTGCTGGGTTTAAATCAGTTACCAACAGCTAAAGTAAGCGTTATTAATTCATATTCCTCGTAGGACAGAACCTGTGGTGGAAAACAAATTATTGGACTGACAGTAGATTAATTAAACCTGATGTAACTTGACAAAGGTTGAGTTTCCAGAGTTATGGGTTAAGTTGTGGTGTTTAATGCCAAAAGTAAACATTTTGATTTAAAAAGATGACAGGAGAATTTCACCAAAATCATGTGTGGTATACAAGTCACTGCATTTTAGAGTGAGAAATTGTAGCCTTCAAAAGGTTGTAAGTCATGTGCTCACTTACCAGATCAGTTGACGAGATACTCTGTAACATAAAGAGTCTTAGACTGATCTGTGGATTTCTCCTTCCTATATAAAAGCCAAACACGCCATCGTCAGACTAAAAGGTTGATTTTATGCTTCTAACGAGTAAAATTGAGAACAAGTCAGGGTCTCAAAGATATCGACTGGGATTATGAAACCTGTTACAAGCAAAGAAGCAGTTTTTTTTTTTTTTTTTAAGAGGATGTTACAGCCATTTATTTTAATGCTAATCTGGTGACTGGTTATACGTCCCTCCACCTTGTTTTTACTGTACTCTTATTGCGACAGCCCAGCTTGATCTGTTCAGAGTGGCTTTTCTGTGAAATCCTTGCATCTGTTATTTGTTTGCTGCGGTGAGATTAGTCGTCCATGATTGTAATGGCCCATCGCATGATTAGATGTTGGTTTTCGTTGTTGATTAAAAATGTGAGACAAAGGCTGTGGTCTGCAGATTTATTACAGTCTAAAGGGGGTTGAACAGCGACAGCGAGAGGGACAGTCCTTGTTTGCTCGCTATGTGCTTAACAAGGTGTAAGGCTGAGGTTGTAAGAAGGCATTCTTGGAGAGCATACTCATGTAAAGTTGTCTGTTAGTCATTCCCCTGAACTGGTTGTGTTTTTAGGTGTGTTGTTGGGCTCTCTGCCTGAGGCTATCCCTGCCAGTACTTGCAGGCATCTATATTGTGATGTCTTTTTGCATAATGGATTTTAAAACCGTCCTGTATGTTTTTCTTAAATAATATACTAGAGCATAGTACAGTTTTTATACATGGTGTGCAGCTAGGTTTACTGCGGATGAGCTTACCTGTCTATTTCGACTCTTATAAAACAGTATTACTCAAGCGAAGGTATGTGGTGGCTTTCCAAACAGAGGAACATCCACTGTGGGAACCTGTCCAGTGAACTGCCTCTGCCCCTTCTCTTAGCAAATGGAGCCCCCTGTTCCCTATTCTCTGTTCCTTTATCTACCACTTTCTTTCTTCCTCACACAGGGTGTCAGGCTGCGTTAACAATGAATCAATCTTTTGGGGGATTCTTTGACTGCAGATGGGGTGCAGAAGTGACTGCGATCCATGGCTCTCGCTCTTTGTCTGCCATCCCCCGTGTTTGCAATAATTCATTAACTTATCACTTTTTCTCATGGGTCGGAGTGAGGTGCCTCTGAGGTGGCAGATCTTGATCTTATGTCACATGATTGATTATACAATTACCATTATGTTAGTGGTATTACATTATAATGAGATAATCTATTTGACATCGTACCACATATGTGTGATTATGTTGAATGTATTTCTATAATAGATTTAGAAAAAACAGGTTTTTCTTTTCTAACACATTTTAATGAAATTGCCTTCTTTGCATTTGTGTCAGCAGTTGGAAAAATATAAAATTAGACTTCTCTTTGGGGACCAGCAAAGTTAGCTTTATTGGATCCTGTTGTGGAATGGCACCTTTGGTGGTGGCTGCCTTAACACAGCACTTCATGCTTATTCTGGAAGGTTTTCCCCACCTTGGCTTGGCTGTTGTAATTATGAGGTACAACCGTCACAAGTGCTGCTGGTCTTTTTCTGGGATGGCGGTGGCTTAAGAAGCAGATGCTAGTTTGAGTCCCTATTCTGTCTTTTTCAATCATTGTGTCCTTTGGCAAGATGCTAGTCCCACCTTTCCTGCTGTAAGTGGTCCGTCAGTCTGCCTCAGCACTGCTGTGACTGCTGTGTAGCTTATCAGCATGTGAATGTGTGCATTAATGAACAGATTACTTAATCTACTGTAAAGTGCTTTGGGGTACAGTACAGATCATTTACTATCACTCACTCTGTTCTTGATCTATTTACCATCAGTTTTTAAGTATAATTAATAACTGTGTCTTGACCTCACGCTTCCTGGTCCTCAGGTTGGTTTAT
>NW_015150905.1:497596-503462 GCF_000732505.1 Cyprinodon variegatus | reverse complement strand
TACTTGATGTGTTAACGGGTCGGGTTGCGGGTTAAATATCAACGGGTCCTGTTCGGTAGTCATCCTAACGGGTTCGGGTGGGTGCGGGTTGGTAAAACTCGACCCGTGTAGGACTAAACAAATTTAGTTTGTGTGCTCTCTGTGTGATGAGATCGGTATAAGCTGGTGATAACTTTACCCTAACTGCTAACATCCAGTTACCACCTTGGAATTTTGCTATTTTGATCCTTAAGTTGTTTAAAAAACCAAAAGGAGAAAAATAAGGGACACCGGAAACATTAAAGTTATACAAGAGGAGTATAAGAGGAGGTGGAAAACCTGAAAAGAAATCAGCCAGCTTATCAGAACGGAGTAGAACTGGCACCAGTTTTGTTTCCTAGTGGGAGGACAGTAGCTCTAATTAAATGGCAAAGGATGCTCATATAAACTATTCATTAGCACTTCTGACAGTTTGGGTCTCATTAAACCTTCAGCATATGTAGAGCTGCTCACAATCTGTTATTGTGAAAATTTTACTTTTGCATTCAAACATGCAAAAAGGAGATAAATGCTTTATTTTCTTGTCTTTCTAATAGTTAGCAGGTTACTTCCACATCTGAGGTCTGGCTTTTTAGAAGATGTGAACATAGCTGGTTTTACCTGAGGATTAAGGCATTCTGAGACGTACGGTTGTGCATCCTCATCTTGGACTTCGGCTGGTTTTTCTCTACTACCTGTGATGTTTACATTCAGATTGAACGTGTTGCATTTTTTATTTATGATATCTTTTACATAGAGTTCGTTATTAACACGCTGTTCTACATTCCTAGGTATATTTTATAACTTAAGCCACTTGATTATTTTGAATTCTGCTGGGAACCTCTTTTAGAAATAAATGCTGATGTTTTACAAAATTCACATTACTTTTTCTATACCCACTCATCCCTTCTTTTAATTATAGAAAATATGGGTGTGGCTACATGACTTAAAAAGGAAACTAAATAATGGGTAAGGAGGGCTTTTTTTTTTTTGCATGCCATTTTGATGACTGTCCAGTCTTTGTCAACTGGCATTTTTTGTCTCTGCTTTCTGAATAGATTACATTCTTTGAATGCTTCCTCTGTCTAAGGCTCACGGTGCTCTACAAAAAAAAGATGTGCAACAGGGATGATAAATTAGAATTTCAGTAAGTTCAGTTTAAAATTAATAGCTGAAACGCTGAACAGTTGCTCCTAATGTCACAGAGCTGAAAGGACAGGCTGATTGTTTCCCCAACTTGAAATATGACTCCCTGGTCTTGATGCTGCTTCTGTCTGGCACCGGTACTGACAGCGCAGGGTTAGTCAAGGGAAGTGGTTTCTGCTGAGAGATAAGGTTCTCTAGGAAATTCTCTTCACACTGGTGTTTGGATTATTTCCCCAAGTCAAGTGCAGACTAATTTCACTCCATGATTCTTGCAGTCGCCTTATTTAATGTAAAACACTGCAGTTAGACCAGTTAGATTTAAATGCCACTTTTGTAATCCTAAGTGTTTGTTAAAGGTCAACATACTGCAAGCTGACACGGTGGTGGGATGAAGCCCAACAGGTAGGTTGGCTTTTTCTGTCTACCTGTCGAGCTAAATATAGACAGTCGCCGCTCAACAAGACAATCATGTTTCCACTGCTGAAATATTTAGCTGGATTGCCCAAAACAAGAGAGAGGAGAGTAAAATGAAAGCAACTGAAACTAGATCCACAGCTTGGTTAGACCCAAGTCAAGGAGGGTAGTTTTGACTGTGTTCGAAGAGGCATCTCACTCCTTCCCCGATTAACCTCTTCTTCAACTGTGGGGTGAAAAGTGTTAGGCCAGTCAAGCCATATGTGAGCCGCGCTCTCTCCTTAAAGCCAAACAGGCAGCCTGAAGCAATCATTGCAGCCGCTTCCAGTTTACAGCTAGCAAGGAGTTGGATCAGTTCTTGCTCAAGTCCTTGTCGATTGGTTGAGGGAAATGGTTTATTAGGAAAGGGAGTGTCAACATCATTGTCCCCCTCCTCCATTTTCTGCCCTTCCTCTTTAACTTCAACTCCCCCCTTAACTTTTCTCCCCATCTGAAGAATGCTCGTAAAGCGGGTTCACCTGAACGGGCCTGTGGGGGAGTAGACCCCTGTCTTAGTTTGGGTTGTATTGTAAAATGTTAGTTGGGCCTTGTTTGTGTTTTGTTTAGTAGGTCTTTTTTCTTTTTTATAAGAAAATGCTTAGGGGAAAGACAGCAGGGTTGAAAAAAAAAAGTTTGGTTTGTGAGATAACTGCTACCAGATGCTCTCGCTGTCTGTTATTTAATTTAAAGAAAAGGAGTCGGGTGAGTAGGGACAGAAGGAAGGATTGTGTTCTGGATGAACTCTTTAAACTCAGTCTTATTCTTGAACACAATGTGTTTGTTTATCAAATAATAAAGATTTATATTTCAGATTCACATTTTCAGCTACAGGTTTGTTCCTCATCTCAGCCCTTATGCTGGGAAGCTTGTGCTGCTAGCAAGAATAAGAAATATGTTCCAGTTCAGGCAGTGTAAGAAATAGAAAATGATGACATTGCACTTTTAGTCTTAGGTTATTGTTTCCTGCTGAGAAAGTGTACAGCACTTTTGGTAAACAGTTTATACAGTTGAACGTCGTATTTGTACGTACTTAGTAGTGCCAATAATTTGGTCCATGCTTAAGAAAGTGCTGTGGTTAATCGCTTAAGAAAATATTATGCAAAATGACCAGGAAGAAAAAAACAAAATGTACAGAGTTGCTGCTGAATAAATTTGCATTGATGACATCCTTTGCTGCACAGTTACACATATATTTAAGCATCGGATCCGTCTTTTTTTTTTTTTTAAAGATATTCTTTATTTGTCCCACAAAAGTAAAATGTATTATTTTTATTGGGAAATTGACCCGGAAAATGAATGGTATATTAACCTTAAGCAAAGATAATTGTAGTGCTGGATCAAAGGCACCTACCTGCTTACAGAGTAATAACACATATATTAAGTGTTCTCTGGTGTACTGTCCCAAACAGGGAAATTACATTTCTCTAAAGGAGAGTTGAACTGTTGAGGGCCCAAAACTGGCAGAATTTAGAATTGAAGCAGAAATACAGTTGTACTTGAAAATTTACATCCACTTCCATTAGAGACAGATGTATATAAAAAATATATATCTGCTGAACAAAACTTTTGTTGAGCAGCATTTTAAGGCTAAAAAAAAAGGCTTTAAGGCTTGAAATCATGTGTTTTCTGTAAAGTTCAGGAAATGCTCAGTCAGAGTTCTGCATCTGACATGTATGTTGGCTCACTGTTCATGCGTGCCAAATAATTTTTTTTTGGGGGGGGTCTCTTCACAAACCTCTGTGTGGTAGAAGCTAGCATTGGACATGGTGGTGGAAGTGTCATGCTGTGTTGAGGAAGGTTTTTCCTCAGCAAAAGATCGAAAATGTGTAAAAACTTTTTTCCATCTAGCCTGGGCAAAACTGGACTAAATGAAAACCTTGTTCTGTGTAAATTTAATCAATAAAACCCAAAAATAGAATGGCAAACATTGTCTTATTCTGCTTTTACTGTTCCTAAATTTATTATCTTCATGTTAAATAAAATAAAAAAAAGTCATCCTACTTTAGTTTTATTAACATGTTCCCCTTCCTGAACCTCCAACATATACATTAAGTTGAATTAGTGTGGCAGTGGGGTGTGGTCTCTGGCTCAGTTGGGATTTCTAGAGCAGCTGCGGTTGGCACAGTGGTGCAGTGGCATGTTTGTAAGCGGATATGTGAGCGTGCAAGTATGGACCTTAAGGACAGCGTCTCCTGGTTCAACTGCAACTCAAACTCTTCTTTCAGTTAGAAACTACCCACTGGTCGCTGTGACCGTGCACATTAGCCTGCAGCCTGTCTCTCTACAATGTGATGTGTTTTTTTGTGTTAAAGTTCTGCTTTAGATTTGTTTTATTGCAGGCTTCAGTTCATAGAAAAGTTAAGTCATAAATGACAGGCCTCTACAGCACGGTTTACAGTTCCAGAAGTATTACAGCATGTCAACACAGATGAGGCAATATGTCTGATAATTTATTGCACTTGTTTCTTAATTGGGCTCTTTTCATTTTCCCTCTGGATGAAGTGGAAAATGTAACTCTGTGTTTTAACTGCTCTTCTGCCTGCCTGGTGAAGTCACCACTGTTGACGAGGCTTGTTGTTAAGGCAACACTCTGATCTAGAGGTTGCTGCACTGAAGCTCACTGTTGTCCCCAGAATAGCTTAGCAAACATCTGCTTGTTGACTCTGCAGCATCACATTAATGTAATTTTAAATTAATAGCTAACAATTCTCACATCTGCTCATTAATCGTTACTGTTTGAGAAGTAGTCCTGCTCTCATAAGTGATTGTCTCTACCATTTCCGTTTGGCTTATTTAGGTCTAACATGCTTATTTGTTTGATGTTGCCTCACAGGAAGAAGCAGTTCTCCATAACCAGGGAAATGAGGCTCCCCGTGAATAAAGTACTTTAAAAGTCTGTGCTTTTCAAGGTGAGGTATAACACATGCTGTCCTCACATTTTCTCATTTATTTCTGCAATCTTTGTTTTATTCAAGAGATCTAACGTTTTGATCTAGTAAATATTTAACAGTCAGCCAGTATGTTTTTTTGACCTTTGTTACTTTTTGCAAAGACTCTCTCTTGGCTAATTATTTTTATGTTTTAAATATGGCTGATCATTTCTATTGCTTCTTTTTTGTATATCGGGGATCTGAATCTAAAACAAACTGTCTGGGGACATTTCAGGTGACGCACATTCATTGTTTACAGACCTGTTTCACCTCTCACACACCTTTCAAATGTCAGAGTCCCCAGTCCAGTTGATAAGTTTAGAGTTTTTCACTTTTTGAGCTTCTTTTGATTGGAACTATTTTCCCTCTGAGCTACTTCTTATTAAAGGTAAGCTACATGATCTGTAAAACACACAGATTGAACGTGTGCTAATCCACCTGGGGTTGGCTAGGATTTGCAATGGCGGCATTATTTGCCTTTTTATGAGACCACACAAACATTTTATTTCAAATTAGAGGAACCATACCAACTTGGACCAACTGCATATCTAAAAATTGTGTCCAATGTATTCTAGCCTTCCTTTAATAAGCTAACGTTTGTTATCTATATTGAAACAGATTGGACATTAAACTGTTTGCATTCGTTTGGGTTCATATGTAGTGATATCTGTTGCTACAAGAGAAACACGGACTGGTGAAAAAACTTAACAGACCAAGCAATGTCAGACATTTTCAGTTAAAATCCAGCATGGGGGACTTTTGCTGCGACCAATGTCTGATTCTTTTTTTTTTTTTTGTCCTCTTTTGACCAACAATGAAGGCTTTTCTTCTCTGTTTACTCATCTTCCATTCCCTCCTCTCAGCCTCAAACTCCCAAAATAACTTGCCGTCCATTTGTTGTTGGATCTGTCTGACCCTCCTCTATTGTAGTTGTGCAGTCCTGACATCTTCCATTGTAGAGTTTAACAGGAGTAACCTTCACATCGGGCTTGTACAGTCTATGCCCAACTACAGAGGGCAGACTGTTACAAAAAATACCTTAGAACTGTCTTACATTTTTTATTATATCATTCTTAGGTAACTTAATCATTAGGTAACTATGATTAAATCTGTATAAACTGTTAACAGTAGTAGTTAACATATGTATAAACAGGTCCCCTTACCATTGGTCATCACAATGATTCAAGAGGAAGATTGTTAAAAATCAAAAGAAGCAACATTTTTGACCTTGTTTTGCAGAAATTGGACATTCATTTTAAAGGGGTCATAGAATGCAAAACAATCCTTTTCATAGATGAATAACGATAGTTCAGTGGGTG
>NW_015150905.1:461670-496592 GCF_000732505.1 Cyprinodon variegatus | reverse complement strand
TGGACCAGACTGAGCATTCAAACCCTGGTCCGGGAACCCCGGCGGACGGGGGCAGGGAGCCAGCGGGGACGGAGCGACCCAACCCGTGACGGTATGCTTCACCCCCGGCCTGCCTCACCGCACTTCTGTGCACGGGGCCGCCGGTGTCCAGGCTACCGTCACCTGGTCTGGTTCGGTCGCTCCTTCCCCCGCTGGCTCCATTGTCCCCGTCTGCCGCGGTTCCCGGAACCAGCCTTGGAGCTCACAGCTCTGTTCTGCTGCACTGTAGTCAACCAAAATCCTGGACGATTTTGAAATTCCCCCGGACATTTTTTTTGTTATGTAAAGTAGGACATTTCTGGGAAAAAGAGGATGTCTGGTCACCAATTTCGATGTTTCAGTGAGTGAGTTCTTGTTGCTAGCTTCGCTAGTTGTAAATCAACCAATCAGCGTGCAGCTCATCTAAATATTCATAAGCATACCATAAAAGGAAGAAAACCTGTCGTTTCATTCTAGAGCTTTTTACCAGGCTTGCATTAGGGCTCATAGAACAGCAAATATGCCATTTTCAGCCAAACCAATGTTACACACCCTATTCAGAGACCTTAAGGACGAGCACCAAATACCCTATATAATCATTCTATGACCTGACTGTTTTTTTTTTTGTTGTTGTTGTAAAACTATAAATCATTCACAATATTTTTTTATATGGCTGTCAGTTGTACCACTAGCTATTTATAAAGTAATCACAATAGCAATGTGAACAAATTGTAAACTTTGCTCTCGACTGTATTTTAATGCATCACAGTTTAGAGTATGACTATTACTTTAAGTAATGGGTAGAAATGCACATGAGCTTGTGTCCTTTTTATGCTGTTGTCCTCTGTGCAAACGGCTTGATTAGGAGTAGAGGCTTAATCACTCAGCAGATGGAACAGAGTACACTGTCACAGTAAAAAAAACAAAAACAAACCTAGACTAGTATTATGGAGACTGTCTGCTTGAACATGTTTACTTGTATGTTTGTGTCCAGTTATACAGATGTAATGCTTTTAAACATTTCCAAAGAACACAACATGCTCTTAGATGAGATCCCAGGTTCTTCTCTCTGAAACTGTTACTTTTCACCTTACCAGTCTTTAGTAAATTAAAAAAAGAGATTATAGCTTATTTATTGGTCAAAGCTGTCTGTTTAGGTAGATTATTCTGGCAATTAATGCACAGTTTCCTCACTGCCACACATTTCCAGTCTCCCAGCCTTTTTCTCTGATCTTTAAGATGTAGGCATGTAAGATGTGGACATAAAGGGTCATGAAGGCCATATGAGTAGCCATCAGATTGTTTGCAATTTGGTTTAATCAGAACCATGGCTTGTGGAATAATATGACCTAAATATTTTTGAAATTTTCCTGTTCAATTAAAAATAGCATTTGTGATGCTTAAAAAAAAAGTTCTGTATCATTGTTATATTTTTCAACCATGGAGGTCATATTTTTTTTACCTGTACAATCCATGACTACATGATTACAGAGTTAGGTCCTACAGGCCTGGAATCTACACAGGAAATGTGTTAGGAAGGCAAGGTTACCAAAGGTTTTTTTGGTTTTATTTTATTTTTTTAAGATCTTATTTAGTTTGACTGGTGTTTGAATGTGAACGACACCACACTGCGTCACTTTCTTAGCTTGTGATGTACTTTTTCTATATTGGCTGGAGCTAGCACTATTCGCAAAAGTAAACAATTTGCATCTCCTAGAAGCAGCCGCAGAAACACCAGTTTCTTCAGCCAGCCCTCTTCCTCCGTTCGGTCAATTTCAAGGTGCTCCCGTTCAAACGTAAAGGGGAACACTGGTTTTTATACATTGGGCCCTTGATTTTACATTATTACATCATATTCTACTCACTCATATGAGTTTTGAGTCATTTGGAGCTGTTCTGAAGACATTCGGTTAGGTTCTATCCAAGTAACGTCTTCCTATGGGCAACGAGTTGAATGCTGGCGTACCATTAATGATAAATAATGAACAGTTTAGTTTGTGCCCATAGGAAGACGTTACTTGGATATCTTCAGAACAGCTCCAAATGACAAAACTCATATGGTTGAGTAGAACATGATGTAATAACGTCAAATCAACGGCCCAATGTAAAAAAAACGGCGTTCCCCTTTAAAAGTTTTAACATTTACTAATTGCTCTTTTGGCTCAACAGAGCTAGTACTACAGGGCCTAGTGTATGTTATTTATCCAGTGTTTACTACATGGTGACTTTTGTGACAAAATTTAATTCACATTTTTAAATAAATAAACCGCTTTTTTTTTTTTTTTTTTTTTAAACATCTAAAATGAGTACTTAAAAAAATAAAGTCTATTTTTCCAACTAATGGTGGATCCATATAGAGTAGTGGTCTGAATAGTTTCAATGTGGTTCAATGGGATAACAACAGATAAAAATTCTATTGTTCCTTTTGTATCGGCTATAAAAATATTTGCAAGTAACGATTACAGCTTAAATTACATTTTATGTTCCTGGTTTCTAAAACAACAAAAATCGACATCATCCAGTGAAACCAGCAGGCAGAACAGGGATTCTCTTAAGGTGCTGCTCTGTTTCCCCTTATACCGCGATTGTGGATCCTTTTTCACCTTGGCTCTGTCAACACATGAGACTGGCCAGTTGAGAGAAAAGAAAAGGAGTAGTAAGGGAGGAGGGAGAGGGAGCAGGGAGGGGCTGAAGTTGTGAAACTGGCGTCAGACCATCTTTTGAGTGGAATTCTTTGCAGGGGTCAGAGTTCAGGCGCAGCAAAGTGGCGTTGTGATTGGCTGAGGAAAGGTGAAATGAAAACCACGGTAAACTTTTGACCCCGGCGCAGCAGCACTGCAGGAACGCCCAGGCTCTGCTCTGGCGTGGTGGAACAGAGCCCGCTCTCTTCCTGTGTTTACTCCACCAATCCAACAGGGACGGAGGGGAGAACAGGAGGAAGAGAAAGGGGGAGGGGGAAAGAGAGAGGCACAAGCAAGAAGGAGAGAGGGAAAACTATCACAGTGCTAGCACAGTTAAAACGTTGACAGAACACAACTCCTTTGTGTCTGAGTTGCACAGCAAAAAATGTTTTATATCTGGATGGCAGGTCATTTAATTGCAGCGGCTGAAATTTGTTCACAGCAAATGATCTGCACCTACGTGAGATTTTTTGAATCAGTGGAGCTGCTCTAGTTGCTAGAAGGGCTGTGTGTTATCAGACCCGGCAGCTTGGAGGCTGATCAGAGCCGGGCTCCTCAGATAAAAGCCCGTTTCCCCATTGATTAATGAACTCATTTCCATAATATTAGCTTTGTGCGATCACAGCACACTGCATTTCTGTTTGGTCACTCCACTCTACTCCGGATAAGAACCATCACATTCATATACTACTCAACATGTCTAGCTTGCATAAAAGGATTATTAAAGATTTAGCTTTACAATTGTGTTGATGAGTTAGCTAGGTAGAGCTGCAATCTTATTTATCCCACTCTGTTGTTGCCTTTATCCTTTGTTGGTCTTGTCGATGGATGGTTGGCGATGCACATGTGGAACACGCATACACATAGAATATGAAAAATCTGCAATGTCTTTGTTTTCACCTTCATTTTATTTTCCCTAGATTTTCTACACCTTGCAGTTTGTGAGAGGAAAAACCAGTGAAATGCAAAGCAGGCTGTCAAAGCCCCCATGTGTGTTCAGCAAAGTGGGGAAGGTGCTTTTTTTTCTAGAGGAAAAGAGCATCTTATCAAGACACTTTCTTTGCTTTGATGTATGCACTCTGTTTCACAACATGACTCTAAAAAATCACCAGCAAATATATCTTCATTTATATTTTTATGCATTTGGCTAAATTTGGTTTTCTTTGTAATTATTCTCCAAATGTTTATAATTGGATGTTCCTCTTCAGTGACTTGTAAACTTTATCTACCCACAATCTTCTTCCATTTACATCATGTGCTTAGCCTTAAGAGTAGGCTTTATTCTTGCACCGTAAAATAAAACATAACTCTGTTTAAGACACAAAATGTCAGTAAGGCTTATGAGTATCTGTTACTGAGAAAGATCATTTTGTATAAATTGACAATGCAGATTATATTTTTAATTTGCATAGGTTCAGTAGAGGAGAAAAATGTTTTTCTTTCGTAGTTGCACTAAGTACATTAAATGGAACAGGGCGACAGAATTGAAGCGTAATTATATTCAAACTTATCTGCTCCTGCTTGTGGTGTTTTAGCTATAGTAGCTAATCGCTTATTAACCTGGGAAAGATGGTACCAAAACCTTGCTGTTGTACACAATAATGATTTACTTTCACAGGTTCTAATAATTTTATCTACAAAACATTAAAAAGCAATCCATAAACATGTGAAACTATTCATTTTTTAAAAACTCCTCTCTTGTTATAAATGGGCTATAAAATAAATCTACTTGAGTTAAAAAAAAAAAATCAGATTTTCATTTCGTCAGCATTATTAGTTTATTTAGCAGTAGGGTATTTCCCCATAGCAGAATAGTCATCCCCATAAATAGAAAGCTATTAAAATGATCTTCATTCAAATTTTTTCATTAGAATATTATCTGGTTGGGTTGATATGACTATTAAAATGACCATTAGTAAACTCTCATCTCACTCTACTAAGGATCTTTGCAATGGCAGTAAGCCAATAACACTATACCCTCTCCTATCTACATTTGATAGTTCAGCAGATGCATTCCTAAATTAATATGAATTGAAGACCAAAGTGAGAAGCAAGAATCAGTTTCTCCATTTCACACAATTCAACAGGAAATCACTTTTACCATTTTCTTTATAATTTCTTAAATATTCAATGTTGGTATAAAGTATCAACTGCACCACTTTTGTTATGACTGTTAGGTTGTTCGTCTGTAGTGGGAATTTTGTAAGATATATATATATATAGGGGATATTTACAGCCTTGTTCACACAAACACTAGCAGACTGGATACCTTTACAAATAAAAAAGGCAATGCCATTTGCAAATGTCTTTGATCATACTTTCTCATAGTTTTTGAAGCTACTCATCCGAGACAAGTCTGGTCCTGAGTTGGTACAGGCAGACCTCCACATTCACAGCAGATCTACATCCCAAGTATATAATTTTACCAGGTCTGCCATCTCTGACTTGACCTTGCTTTTGTGTGTGGAAAATGTCCCGCCAAGCTCCGCCTCCATTTTCAGCAGTTGTTTCTTTCTATCGTACACAACAGGGAAGCTTCACAACCTCAAGTAATTGGGAGGAACAGGTTTCTCGATAGGAATGTAGCTTCACTTATCTTTAAATGGATTAAACTCTACAGATGCAACAGACATGAAAACGGACCGGTTTAATTTGAATCTGCTAACAGCTGCATGGCTGATGTACGCACATCCTGCACCTGTATATTGGTGTAGGGATAGAAATTGGTTGATCTTTGCATCACTAGTGGGAACCTCTACCTTTGTTTGGCAGCGTGTCGGATTCAGGGGAAGCACCGTGTAGCAAAATAACTCTACTACAAGTATTTGCTGTTGTAGTTTAGCACCTGATGATGTAGAAATTGACTTTGACCATTAACTCATCTATTTTACAGATACAAGAATGTGGGCGAGTAAAAGCACAACATAATGTAAAGCAATTCTCTATTTTTGTATTTTTTATTACTAGTTAGTTGTAGTTAAATAGTTAGACCTACAGCTTTAATAACAATTTACAGGTAGTCTAGTAGGAGCTTTCCCCATTATCATAGTGCCGTATGCTCAACAGATCCCTCTTTTAGGACAAAAAAAAATGTTTCTGTGCTTTTCATAGAAAATTCAACCTCCAACTCTCTGAAATGATCATAGATTTTGTATTTGATATTTCTCCAAATTGTATCATTATTTTGTATTTGGTGAAATAAAAGTGTAGAAAACCAAATGATTTTCAAGTTGGAAGCCTCACTTTTCTCAGGTGGGGCACCTTGCTAAAGTAATCCAAGTCCCTATTTTACCTTCCAGTAAAATTGATAACCCTACAAATATAACTACCAACATTTCAAGTCACTCAGTCAGAATAAATCAGACCTTTTGGCTAGTGTGGAGGCTGGGGTGTGTAGAGGCCCGCTTCTCGGTGACTAGATGGTTTTATGTTCCCCAGAAGGTGGAGAAGTTCTTTGAAGAAAAAAGGAAGTCATTCATTCCTTTTGTTGGCTTCTTGCACTTGATCTCTTAGACTCTACTTTTTGTTACTTTATAACCGTGTCTGGGGTTTCTTTGTGTGTGGCTGAGGTAAATACATGATGTCAAGCTATTTAAACAGATTGAATATCTTGTGGTTGGCCATGAGCTGTAAATATCCCACTTTTAGTGAGTCTTTTTTTTTTTTTTTCAACAGAGAATGCATCCTTTTTTTGGGGGGGTGCAGTAGTATACGTGTTCCCCAGTTTGTGTGATCTTTGTTTTGGGTGTCGCCAATGTTTATTGTTGCCTGCCACTCTTTGTCCTGGGGAGCTCAGATTGCAGGCTTTATTCAAGGCTCTTCAGGAATGTCCTCCTTTCTATTCTCGTCCTGCCTGACTAAAACCGTCGCTGCTCTGGCCTTCAGCCAGATGACTCGAGATCAAATTAGAGCATTTTGTAACAATACCTTCGAGTGTAGGTGCTGAAATTGCTCCTCTCGTCGTTTTAAGTTGAAACGAACCTCATTGCTACATAAAAACAGCAAGTTGGTTTGGAGATCTCAAGCTTTGATCAAGTCGACTTTTGTCAAGTTGGACAGAAATACAGCTGCACATAAATTGGGTTGTTAATTATCAGCTAATATTATAACAGAGACTTTTCTTTAGTTGTTGCACTAAGCTTCAACCAGTAAAGCTATCATGTAGCTCCAATGGAATCAACTGTACTCCTCCTTTAATCAGTGTTTCAGCTATATGGTTCGTGGATTTTTAACCCCACTCAAAATGAAGGAAAAAAGAAATCCTTCTCCAGTAAAAAGAAAACTGAACAAAAAAGCTTGAATTTGGGGGAAAAACAGTGATAGTCCTTTCTTAGGCTACGATATTTAAAAAGTCGAAAGCAAGTAGAAAAGTAGTATGACTGGTTTGACAATAGGGCAGATTCTGAAGACCACATGAAATAACAAAAGATAAAAAAATATTTGATCAAAGAAGACTTTTGGTTAAAGCTAAATGGAATAAAAAGATTATACAAGATGGAAATTAAAAACAGAACTTTTATGCGGGAATATTTCTTAAGGTTCTTTCTGTTTTCACATTAAACAATCTTTCTCACCTATAAAAAGCTATTCTTGATGGTAAAAATCAGCTACGTGTTTTAGTACAATTTCCCTCTCCGCTTATATTCTTAAGTGTCTGACTGCAATCATCCATGTAGTAACTAAATCAGACACTGATCTATAGGCTTAGACGTGAAAAGAAGTATTACATACTGGATCAATTCTTAAGATTCATTTGTTAAATGGAGGGGAAAAAAAGAAGACTGCACTGTCCGTTTTGCATGGTACTTATCTGCTACCATCTAAATTTATATTTCACGTAACAGGGCAAAAATCGGGTGCACTGAAATGATAAACTTGGTAGCTGGAAAAATGTCACTTTTAGTTTTATTTCCTCATTCCGTTTGAGCTAAATAAGCCACAGGCTTTACATTCACTTTCTCCCTTGAGGTTGAACTTTTAGTTTACCCAAGTTAGTGCAAATTTTAATGTTGGACATTACTCCCAAACATAATCAAGTTTTTATTTAACCACAAATTGCATTAGTGGATGCTCTTAGTTCATGGCTTTTATAGACAAAAAAAAGCAGGCCCCTTTAGTTGAGGCAGTTAATGAGCACCTCTGAACAGAAAAAAAAAAAAATCAGTTTCTTTTTTTTTTTTTTTTTTTTTTTTTACTTCAGTTNTTTTTTTTTTTTTTTTTTTTTTTTTTACTTCAGTTGATTATGGGGAAAATTGGTCTGACTGGTTCTTCTCCACCCATGACTAATGTTAATGAACATTGTTGTTGCTGCAGGTTCTGCCGTTGTGTGCCAGTCATTAGCCACTGATGGTGCTTTGATGAGTCGTCTAACAGTAGCATTACTGCTCAGGAAACTGCTTCGTCAAACACAGTAAATGTTGGCTGCATATCATGCTTTGAACGCACAAAAGAAGAAGATAATAGGAGGCCTCTTTGGTCAGAAGCAACATTTTGAATTGATCTTCTGGAGAGCTAACAAGCTAAGCTTTGGGGGAAGCGCAAAAGTGAAGGAGCACAGATTGCCTTGTGTTGTTGGAGTCTACTGTAAAAATGACTCAACCAGATGTCCTGCTCGGTCATTTTATAGTAAATGTGATGTGTGATGTATGATGATAATGCGTTCTTTTACCTGCCTTCTTCTTTGGATGACAGAATATTTGACCTTAAATTGCTGGCGGAATTGTTGACAAAATAAATAACAGTTAAAATGTTTGATGTTTTGCAGTATTTAAGTATGGCTGCTTCAGTTACCTAATTAGTTGGTTTTACTGGAATAATGTTAAGCTCCATGAAGTGTCTCCTTTCCCCGCCCCTCCCCCTACCTGTCCTCCTCTTCCCTCCCTCTTTTTTTTTTATTCTGCTCCGTCTGCTTGACTCCTCCTCCACCTCCTGCACTGCATAATCACATGGTGCTTAGACCTCCTGGTCTGAATTACACTTCAATACCAAGGCTTGCTAATGGCTTTTGCTGCTGCATATCTACCTTTACACCCAAATAACAACACTGGGATTATAGAAGCGACAATTTTCAAGCCAAGTGTTTTGAAGGTGTCATTAAGAATCAAATAGTCTTTGGACAGCCAATGGAGAGGGAAGGGGGTTCCTTTCTGTGTTTTTAAATTATTCAACAGCAGCATTAGCTCAGTTGCAGCCTTGTGTTTAGGACTGATGTGATCAGTGGTCTGTGGTTGGTTGGGGGGGCAGGCACAAACACTGTGGGTGGAAGCAGATTGTAATTCACACTCCATCTGGCGAGGATGACTGAGAGGCGAATATTGAGGCTAAAACCAAACTGTTACGTCACAAGGATCTTTTTTTCTCTCTCTTTTTGTTCCCTTCTGCAATTTGGCAGATTATTTAACAGAAATTATAACATTTACTTATTATGAGGGGTGCATCTTTAGGTTAGATGTTATGATGAAAGGAATTAGCTGAAAGATTTATCTTTGATTTAAGATATTGCATCAAAGTGGAGATCCTTGGTTTAGGGTTTAGTGTAAGAAAATTAATCTTTCTTGGCCTTCCTACTGTTAGCTCATATTAAATATTTATATTTGGACCAGAGGGGATGTCACCTCATTTCCTCTCCAAGAAACAGTTTTTTGCTTTTATGAAACAAAACAAAAAAAAGCATGAGTGGTGACCTTTTTAAACTAGTTTAGCATTCTGTTTGTAGTGACTTTTGTACTTAGCAGCACTAACATTAAAAACTTGCTCTCTGAGTTGAGAAAGACAGATCTTAAACTCCAAAATATTTCTTACCAGAAGGATAAATCGGAGACTTGTTCTGTTCCCCAAATTACTGTTTCAAGCTTTGCTGTTTCTAAGCTAGATTGTTTTATTTATTTATTTTTTTCAAATCTACATAGAAAGTTTAATCTTCTTTAATTAACAGCGTCCACACGGCAGATTTTTTTTATTTGCAAGACTGTGATATATCGGGTTTAAACAAGGTGGTAATAGACCAGTTGATGCATCTCCAGCTGTATGGAAAGCACAATGTATCCCAAACACAAGTGATAGATTTTCAGATTTAAAATTTCAGCTACAAAGCTCCGATAATCTGAACCTAGGCTTGTTGCGATAATCAATTAATCGCACAATAAATAAAAATTATCCACGTCATTTCATTTATCAGCTATATCGTCTCTGCCTGTGTTTTTCTCCTTCTATTGATGACGCTGGATGAAAAGGCTTTACTCCGGTGCTATCCACTGACCCCTCCCATTCCTCATTTTTGAGGAGTGAGGATGAGTGGACTCTCGCATCAGGTAGTTAGCGCGCATCATTTTGTACTTCTGCAGCCTTAGAGCCCCATGAGGAGTTAGAGGAGTTAGCGAGGTAAAAAAAAACCACATCGGATGTTGGGGGGGAAAAAGCTCGAAATGGAATTGGTTTGAAAGCCGAGCGCAACAGCCGCAGTGTGGGAGTATTTCGGATTCAAACCAAACGACAGAGGCAAACCGCTGAAGCTATGCGAGCCAGTATGTCGCATTTGTCATAAAACAGTAGCAACTACGAGCAGCAATACAACCAACCTACACATGCACCTTAAGCACAACCACCCAGCAAAGTTTCTCCAGCTAGAAACAAAAAGTACAAGCGGTGGCCCGTCTGTCTTCAAGTTGGCAACAGTCCACCATCACTGAAGCAATTAATCGACAGGCAGCATACAAAAAGGACGGCACAAAGTGGCGCGCGTCACAGACGGCGTAGTTCATTTAATTGCTAAAGAGATGCTTCCATTTAATATTGTTGAAAAGCCGGCATTTCGAAAAATGTTCCAGACATTTGATAGACAGTATGAATTCCCCAGAAAACATACATGTCACCAACGTGAAATTTTGTATATACGTTTTTATTTTCACTGTTTTTTTTTTCACAGTGGTTTTATCTTTTTTTTTTTAAATCTTTTTTAATTTTTATTTCTCGTTTTATTTTGTTAACCAGTTCCAGTGTTAAGTGTTCTGTTGAAAATAAAGTGTGTTTATCTTTGGCAGGAAAATGCATGCATTATTACATCATTTCCATTAAATCAGTGTAAAAAGGTCTTCAAACAATATTATCGTTTATCGCAATAATTTTTGAGACAATTAATCTTACTGCAAAATTTGTTATCGTGACAGGCCTACCTGACCCTGAATTATTTTTTGTGCCTTGTTAAATCCTAACACCTGATTTAAAAAAAAAAAATATCCAGCTTATGCTAATTCAATCTAAAAAGTAAAAAGTTATTTGATTAATCGATAAAAAAATCTTTTCTTTAAGAATAATCTCTGCAAATCATGATCTATATTTTTTTTTTCTACCAATGCACTTTTTAGGATTCCATAGATCAGGGTCACATCAGTTTGTTACTTTTTCTTCTTAGATGTGCACTTATAACTGATAAACTAGCTGACTGTGTGACAACACTAGCTGCAAACTTTTGTGTTTATGTTTTCAGTGTTTGTTGCGAAATGTTGTTTTGTAATCAATTTAACAGCTTGATTCTGTTGACCTTTAAAATAAAGTCCACTCCTAAAGCGGATGGTGATTGAAGCATGTGTGTTGTTGGACATTTTTACTATGAAACCTAAGAGGGAAAATAATCAATCAGTTTTGATAGGAAAACAATTGCAGATTAAATCACCAAGCCCTATAAAAAATACAAATGCACTAAAGTCAGTGGTTCTCAGCATTATAAGAGTTTAAAACTTTTTGAAGATGCTTCACATTATGTTGGAGTAGTAGTCAGGAATTTCAGGGAAGCAGACTGATAAAGAGAATATGTAAATGGGGTGGATGGGTGGCTGCATTTCCAGGAAAGGGAAGTGATGACGCTGTGGAACGCACTGAGGGGAGAGCGCAAACAGGATGCGATCTGCTGCGACTTCCTGTGCAATTTTAGAAATGAATGCTTTCCCATGAATCTCTGAATGGATAAATATATGTATATATAGATATATATATATAGATAAGGAGCGTTTGCCCTCTTCATAGGAAGCTGACGTGATGAGACATCTGGGCCTTTGCAGAGAACCAGAGTCCATGACCAGTCCATGACCCTAATTTGTTCTTCTGTTCTCAGGAGATGTTGAGACACTGAGAAGTGTTGCAGACCATGAATGGAGTTTGACTGGAGCTTATCAAGCCTAAGGTGAGCCTATAGTAAACATTGAACCCCCTGCACACCTTTACTTTTAGCCCCGTTAGGTTAACCATTAGAAAGTCAAAGCAATATGATCTAAGATTTACGTAGCTACCCTCAAAACCTGCAGCAGCTCTGTATTTACTTGATGCTCGTCACTAAGGTTTTGTTGTCAGGTGAAGCTGATTCAAGTTGCTGCCATCTTGTCAGGTCTGATACCCAGCTGTGGATTCAGTCGACAGGATCAGGCTTCCTCTGCGCATTGGTCATCAGTTTTTAAGTTGGACTAACTTCAAAACAAGAGCTTGTGACTGTACTTGAGACAGTTTTATAAAGTTAACCTTTTTGTTTGTTTTTTGGTTTGTTTTGTTTGGCTTCCTTACAGTGCCAGTCCGACATTATCTCTCTTGAAGCCTGCACGCCACCACGGCTCTGCTGCTTGTCTTTTTTTTAATTTTTTTTTTATGTGTGAGCCTCACTGAGCGCTGATGTCATCTCTTTCTGCTGCTGCAGAGGTGAAACCAGGAAGGGAGAAAGGGAGAATGCAGGGCAGTGAGAGTCAAGAGCGAAACGCGACAAACACATTTATAGAGGGGCGCTGAAAGGTAGACGAGATGCACAGCAGGAGATGCAGATTTACAACACAAAGTGCACATCTGAGACCTCTTTTACTTGGTGTAGTTGTGTCTTTGCAGCGCTGGTAGGTGACTGGGCTACATGTCCAAGCCTGCAAAATACAGAACTTGAATGTTGCATAATACTTCTTATGCATTCTACAGTATTCCTCTCTGGAATGAGCTCACTCTGAAAGCACTTGCTACACACAGTGTAGACAGAAAGTCTACCATAAAGTTCCTAGTTGAACAGTTTTGTGTCATACAGCAGCCCCGTGTGCTGTTCTGGGTGGGAATAGGAAAGAGCAGTGACCTTAGAAGCTGGTTACAGGGTTTTCCTCTAATGTGAACCCTGTAGGGTCAGACAGAGGGCAATGCTAGGGAGAAAAAAAAAGGGCAGGGTCCTAAATCTCTGAAAGTCTACTGTCAGGAGGAAAAAATGAGGGAGGGGTTGTCTTGGGATGCAACGGATGAAATGGAAGTAAAAAAATTTTGGAAGCTGCCTAATCTGCTATGAACTGTTGGTATATTCCTAGTTGTTTCCTAGATGTTAATCTGGATAGCTTCATGGCTTCACAGCTTATGTGTGTTGCTTTGCTTCAAGAAGTTAGACAAACAGGCTGGCTGGTGAATATGTGTATTGGAGCGACAGCGGCTGCTGCTGCTTGCTTCTTTTTTTTTTTTCCACTCAAAGATGGTAGGGCGACGTGCCTGAGCCTGCGACTGAACTGAAAATGGTTTGTATAAGCAGTGTGTGTACGTGTGCTGCTGTTGCTAACAGAGCGGTAGCGTTGCAGCGGGTAGGCTGGCTGAACGCAGGATGACCCATCTCTCCTGAGGCTTCAAATCACTACATCATCATCAGTCCCTCCGCGCAGTGGAACAGATGAGATTTCACTCCCATCAAACATGGAGCACATAGTGAGAGGCTGCTTCACTAAATGGATAGTCTGTCCTCATAACACTGTAGAAAACTACAATCTAATGTTCCCATGGAAGTCGGTGGATGTATAGTCAATATATTCTCAAATAAAAATGGCAACTAGGTTATCTGGTGATTGTACAGCGCCACACATTCTGGTAAACATTTTTTTTTTATAAACATGGTGGTACTTTGTAATTTAAATTTCTTTATTGATCATGGTGTGTGTGTGTGTGTTTGTTTTCCAGGTGCTGATATGTGCTGAAGATGAGTGGCATAGGAGACAACTCGCTAGAGCCGCTGTGCTCCGATCGCAAGCGTAAACTGTCCAGCTGCGACACACCAGGCTTAGGGTGAGTCCATAACGCAACCCAACAACCTGATCCGATACCAAGATCCCACCTCCAAACGTACCCCCTCCGTTCTCTGAACGTCTGAGATGCTTCTATGGCCCTGTGTTGCGGATGGTGCTTGTGGAGGTGAGGTTGTCATGGCAACACATCTAATCCTCCCCTGGTACCCCAGCAGGTGTGACAAGCGTCGGAGAGAACAGGAGAGCAAGTACATCGAGGAGCTGGCGGAGCTCATCTCTGCCAACCTCTCCAACATCGACAGCTTCAACGTCAAGCCTGACAAATGTGCCATACTAAAGGAGACCGTGAGGCAGATCAGACAAATTAAGGAGCAAGGTAACCAATCCATACAGATTACTCTCTTATACCCTTAAGGGTAGAAACACATACTAATTCTGAAAGGAAGTAAAGTTTATTTATAAAGCACCTATAAAATATCTTAAAATACCAGTAGAATAAAGTCACCAATTGACTCGTCAGTATAAGTTAAGTGAAGTTTGTTGTGCAGTTGATATCCTCTGGTTTTTAATCAGGTCGTAGGAATTTCACAGTATTCTCTATTGAGTTCCCCTGAGGGAACAGGTTGATTTGTAAACAGCGGATAAAGTTAGGTTTAAGGAGAGACGACGCCGGTGATGAAGTGCTGTGCTTGGTTGATGGCCAGGTTATTTGATGGCAGTGTCCAGTCCGGCTGCTTGTTTCCACGGGGGTAAATGAACACCAGTAATTGAAACCAGTCCTTGGTGGTCATGGCCCAGGGCTGTTGGTGGTGACAGCAATGCGAGTGACAAACGTGGCTCTCTTTAAAACCCACGACACCAGAGGTTTAAAAATCACACATTAAAGTGGCGCTTTGACCCAGATGTCATTTTAAAAAATTTTAGGAATGTAGAATTGCTCCTCTGTGGTTCATTTCTGATCTCATCTAAAATGTTTCCTTTAAATAAATAGACAAGAGAAGAGATGAAAATGGCACAGAAAAAATGCTCAATGGGTACACTATGTGAGGGAGTAGTCGCTGTAAAAAAAAAAAAAAAAGCATTACTTTTGTAGTGAAAAGGCAAAAACAGGTTTTTGAGTTAAGTTGCTGGTATTACTGAACCATTATCCGCATCTGATCTCTAAAGAATGTTTTTTTTTTCTTCACTTAAACTTTAAGGTTTCTTAAAAAGTTGCATCATTTAAACCCTAACCTTTCATGGCAGACTGAAGGCTTGCATCTGACTCTGGAAGCTCCGATGATATTTATTTATTTTATTCTGTCACACTGGCCAATCGTCTCCTACCATGGGTTAAAAAACGCCTTTATATGCTCCACAGTTTCATTGACCCACAAATTGAATCGATGACCTTTGTTTGACTGGGTCAGGATTTGACATGGTATAAAAAAAAAATTATGACAATTATTATTTTTTTTTTGTGTGTGTTTTATTGTAAAGAAAGCAGAGCTTTAGTCAGTGTCACAGAGCTGACTTTCAGTCAAATTAGAAAGCAGAGGACCACTTCAAGATCAACCTGCACATCATGGTCTTAAAATATAAAGTTAGTATTTCAGTATATCGAAAGAATAATGGATACTACTTATAAAGAAAAGGGAGCTATAGCAATATCTGTGGATCATTTAGAAAAGAGTGAGGCCAGAAAAAGCTGATTAATAGGTAATTTCTTGTAGTTTTTTTCTCTGTCCGTTGCATACAATTTTAGTCCTTAAATTTTCAATGAAGTTCCATTTAAAAGTACCAAGTGAATCTGCTTGTGGCTATCATCTAACTCTGGAACATCTATTCCCAGAGCTTTAAAGGCAAAACAGGACATGTAACGCACATTTTCTTTATTTTATTACGTAAAAAAGGGAGCTCATTAAACTACATGTCATGCATTGTCCCTCATAAGAATGCTTATTTTTCCACATTTCATAATGTTGATTAAAATGTACGAGCTTTTTTGCCCCACTGGCTATGTTTCCAAACAGGGCGAACCTGCCTAGTTTATCTTGCGATTCAGAGATTTTACTTATTTTTCTTAAAACATATGTGTTCTATTTTGCCACCATGTCTCTCTTTCTCTCAGACTCATTACATTGCAGCTGAATTGCTGCGTAGGTCTGACAAAAATAGACCAGGGGTCTATCTCTCAAGCACAGTTGCAGAGACTCCTGCGTTCGAAACAACCCATGCATTTTCAATAAGCTTTAATTGCCACAACCTCATACGATCTGCTTTTCTCTCAGATCGGACCCTAACTGTGCCCAACATGTTCTGTCATTTCGGATCTTTAAATCTGAGCACCTTTGCAGTGCTTCATGCAGCCTGGATGTTATCTCTTGAAACTTTGGTGCTGTCTCTGGGAGGCTGATGGAACCTGTAACAGCATTTAATCGATATTATTATATTTTATATAATTTTTAGCCTCTCATACAGCAGACATTTTGGACTGTTATTTCTACATCCTTATAGCTCTTAGAATGGTTTCTCTGTCATTCTTAAAGGCAAATCAAGCTAGATATTTGATCACCAGTCAATTTCTTTGTGTGTCTCTACTAATCGGAGGGTCTGTCTGGGGAACCTTGGGACCCCTTTCAGCCAGCTGGTCAGCAGTTAGCAGTGAGTAGATATCAGGGATGTTACTTATTAAAAGGACTCAATATCGTGCATGAATCTAGACAGGTTGGGATGTAGAAACAGACTTGTTTAAAACTTCTGCATGTTGCTGTTTTTCATCACTTTTCATTAATTAAATCATTCTAAAAATAGAGATGATTTCATTTACCTGTTTTAGCCTGATTAGGCCTAAATCCCTGGTGATTCGTTGGGGGGAGCAATCACATTATGATCTACCTAGAGGGTCAGCTCGTCAGGCAGCCAGGTTGCTGTAGTGACCAAATAAAGGATGATGGCATTTTTCCCTTTTTATTTCACTTTTTGTTTTCTCTTCAACACACCTGTTGACTCTACACAGCTCACTTCATGCAATTTCTTTTTTTGTTCCATCAGTGGTGGCTGGCTAGCTTCGCTTCTACATTTAAACATACCATTTTGTTTTTTTATGGTTTAATGTGGAGCTGTTCTACCTCCCATTCTGTGTAGTCTTGCTCTATGGATGACCCTGCTGTAAAGACTGGTATCTATTAAGGAATCAGACATGTGGTGATTTTTAAAAATAGAAAGGCAAGCAGACCAAACCATGCTCAGACAAGCTGTGCTTCCATCTGGTGGACAATTCTGGTACTGTATAAAATAAGTGGAAGCAAACTATTCAATCATAGTCGACTTTGGGTGGAAGGGTGAGCGAACATCTCTGTAATCAGAATTACTATTAGTTCAATTTAAGTTAAATGATAGCATATATTCATGTAGGATGACATTTACAGGATTACATTGAAAGAAAATGTACTTTTACTGTTCTCAGCATGGATTGTGATTGCTGGTTCTCTTCAGGAAAGAGCTCATGCAGTGACGATGACGTGCAGAAGGCGGACGTGTCTTCTACTGGTCAGGGGGTCATTGACAAGGACCATCTGGGGCCCTTGCTCCTGCAGGTCAGCTTATGGTTCCAATCCCTCTGCAGCAACACGTCCTGCTGCTGCTGGAACTGTGCATTGCTTATTGTTGCTCACTGTGTTTAAAATACCTTATAGAAAATCAGAATGTTTTCATTGCTGCTGTTCTCAGGCGTTGGATGGCTTTCTGTTTGTGGTCAACCGAGAGGGCAGCATTGTGTTTGTATCCGACAATGTGAAACAATACCTGCACTACAAGCAGGAGGAGCTGATCAACACCAGCGTGTACAACATCATCCACAATGACGACAGAGATGAGTTTCACAAGAACCTGCCCAAGTCTAATGGTGAGACGCATACCAACACAAAGACCAGAGTGTGGGATTCGACCTGAGCATCGCTGTTCACCTGCTTCCCTCTGCTTCTTTTCTCTCCTCAAAGCACCTAATGGGGCTCCCTGGGGTGGAGATGTGCCCCAACAGAGAAGTCGAACGTTCAGCTGTCGTATGTTGGTGAACCTGGTTCATGGTCAGAGTCATGGGATGTCCGAAGAGAGACCAGGGGGCGTGAAGCGTTATGAGACAATGCAGTGTTTTGCGCTAACTCAGCACCGGGCCATGATGGAGGAGGGAGATGGTAAGTATAATTCGCAGCTTTGAACGATTGTCCGTTTAACATTTACAGAGGTAATTATTGCAGGCAGTGGTTTAGATGTAATTTTTTTATACAGCTTTTCTGTTTCTTTAATTCTTGGGGTTCTTTTCATTGTACTTTTTATATAACATCTAAATTGAGCTGTATCCCTATGTAAAACATTAACCATTGAGCTTCTTCTACAGTGCATTCTGATTGGCTCTGTTTTCTTTTCTCAGATTTACAGTCATGTATGATCTGTGTAGCGAGACGAATCACCACCGTTGAAAGGACTGAGAGATTTAGCACACGCCATGAACTCTCTGGTGAGTGTAGCAACAGATGCATGCATGAGCTGAACATGTTGGCGATAAAGTGACAGGTGAGGATGCTTCCTTTGTGCTATGCTAACTGTGTATCTTCTGCTTTAGGTAAACTGATTGAGATTGAACACCACAGCTCTCTACACACCACAATGCTTCCAGGGTGGGAGGACCTGGTCAAACGCTGCATGCAGATGTTCCTTCAAAGAAGCGAAGGACAGCCATGGTCCTACAAACGGCACTATCAAGACGGTGTGTTGTTGGGCTCTTTCTGCCCCTAATCAGCAGCTCTTGTTAATATTAAATCTCGCTTTTTAAAGAGCAACATGTGCACTGTTTACGCTACCCTTTTAAAGACGTACTGAGATCGGTTGGAGCATGGTAACCGAGAGAATTGTCAGCTTAACCGTTACTACTTCGTCAGTTGTACTCGGCGCTGTTCAGTTCTGGCTCGGTCCTCAGATAACAAAGAGTGCATTAGCAGACCGCGTCATCTCCTTACTGTCAGCCTCTGTAATCATGACATTTCAGATATTAATAAAAATACTAGCTTCCGTACCGTGTCACATGATTTCCAATAATGATTCTTCTCAGCAGTGTGATTAACCTCAACGTCTCTCATTGTTTCCTGTGTCCGTAAGCCCTGATTAGACTACCTCCACAAACAATGACATATCACAATTATAACCAAACTTCCTGAATGTTACGGGCGCCGCCATGTTGATTTGCTTGTTTACCTTCTTCAATCCTAGAGAGACGTAGTACCGTAGATCATCACTAGGAGGCAAGGAACCATGCTAGTGTGATGTGTAAACGGTAGTAAGGAACCGAGATCGGCACGGTTAACTGATCTGAGCTCATTCCGAACTCGCCACAGATCAGTTTCAGAGGGGTAGTGGAAATGGGGCTATGGACAAGGAAGTGGAAAAGGAATCATTCTCCCTTTGAAATCACTGTTTGCTTCCAACTTAAACAATAACGTATACAGGACATCAATCAAAGTTGATAAAATAAAAAATTATTAGTTTGACATAAAATTTTCTCTTTTAAGAATAGGTTTGTCTGTAAAAGTATTTCTCTAAAAAATCAAGGGTTTTAGTATTTTTTCCCAATTCAAAAAGCATGGAACTGAAGAGCTTTACTCTCACTGCACGGCGTCCTTGGTACAGTTTATTTTGAAACTCTGTTAGACTAACTTTTCTCAACAAATTCGATGGGTAAAACTAGTATTTATGTTTAAGTTCAAACAGATCCACTGAAAACGCAGCATTAAATAATTGGTAGAGTCTCCATCTGTGTGATCAATATTGGTATGAGAGCAGCCCGCCTTTGAACGCCTCCGAGGTTTATTAGAAACCCTCAGAGAGTTCAGGGAAAAGTCCTGGAAGAAAATGGAAAGCATTAGTGTGGAACATTTGTTAAAAAAAATAAACTGCCGTCATGGAAGAAGCTAGACTTAACAGAAATATGTGAGAGTTTCTGTGTTAAAATTGCAGATTTTGTTTTGGAGTAATTACATGCAAGAAGGCTCTCTGCTAGCAGAGACCTTGATTGGACAATTTGGTCTACATGCAAAGTGTTAAATGTGGCGACAAATTAGCGGGATAACACAAGTTTTTTAAACACTGGTCGAACCGCAAAAAATTGGCATTTGGCTTGTTTCTTTCTTCTGTTCCTCTGAATCTCGCCTACCAGCGCTGCACATGTTTATTGAATGTTAGCGTTAGAGTTGTTTTGGTTTGATAGATCAGATGCCACTGGCGCGGTGTGTTGACATCCATATATTGTGCTCAGTTTTATCACGTAAATTAGCAGGTCAACCCTTGACTGCTGTTGTCGATCAGAGCCGAGCCGTATAAAGGCAATTTTAAACCAGGTCACTCGGTGAGTCGTTTGATCCAGGTCAACGTGGGTCTGCGAGCTTTAAACAGGTTTTTCGGCCAGTGGGAAAGGTGTATAACACTGCACCTCACCATAAACACATTGTATTGACAGTGAAACACTGAGAGCATCCTTGCAGCTCAATGCTTTCATTTTACAATCAACTCACAACTATTAATATGTTGGTCTGCTGGTTGACGACCTCCGCTAGGTACTGTGGTTACTAATTTATGGAGCCTTTTTTCTTATATTCTGGGTTAGCTTTCCATAACGGACACTCGGAGACGCCTCTCTACCGCTTCTCTCTCTCTGATGGGACCCCAGTCACGGCTCAGACAAGGACAGAGCTCTGTAGGAATCGCAACACAAATGAGCCCCTCTCTTTTCTCTCCACTCATCTGCTGCAGAGGTATAAATGCTTTCACACTAGAAAGAAAAACGTGATTGCACCCGGTGCTGATTTAATCCAATTTTTCTTTATTTATTCTCTGTAGGGAGCATAGTGCTTACCGTGGAACACAGAGCGGCCCCCTGAGGCCCCAGAACATGGGTGTGAACCATCCCAACCAGCAGATGAATATGGGTCCAGGGGGAAATATGGGCATGAATAGGGGGTACGGCATGATGGAGCAGGGCAACATGCCACAGAGAGGAGTTCCCCCTTACTCAGGGGGTGGGCGCATGAATCCCATGAACCAGATGAATCATATGAACCCCATGCATCAAATGAACCCCATGCATCAGATGAACAACATGGCTCAGATGAATCAAGGCAATCCCATGCATCCGATGAATTCAATGAACCAAATGGGATCCATCAACCAGATGAATCTGATGGGCCATCCCGCCATGCAGCAGCAACAGCAGCAGATGGGTCAGTTCCATGGCGGTGGAGCGTACGGGATGGGTATGACCAGCCCGACCCAAGCCAGCCCAGGGATCAGTGGTCCCCACAATGTGATGGGTTCGCCCAGAGTCCGAGGAAGCCCCAAGACAGCTGCCAGCCCCTTCTCTCCTGGAGGTATCACTAAAACTTTCACTAAAACTGTAAATAAATGCTTTAAATCTGAATGAAAAAATGTACATTATTATATTTTTATACATTCTTTTTTTTCCTTGTCACAGCTCTGAGCTCTCCTATGGGCCCCAGCCATACTGGGAACTCTGGAAGTGGGACAGGAGGATCCAGCTACTCCAGCAGCTCCTTAAACGCCCTCCAAGCCATCAGTGAAGGTGTTGGTAATCCAATGCCTGCATCTCTCACATCGCCACCGCCCCACAAACCAGACAGCTCCCCAAGCATCAACTCCACCAATCAGGCTAAAACGGCCCCCCCACCATATTCCGAATCCAAGAGCCCGGGCAGCTCATTGGGGGCTGCTGGAGAGCAGCAGTCCCAGCAGCATCCACACACCCCGACCACTGAGGGGCTTCCTGACAGGCCGGACAGCCAGGCTTGTCTTGGTGCGGGAGAGTCCAACCGACGGGCCCCTGACAAGTGCAACAAAAAGCTTCTGCAGCTCCTCACATCCACAGATGAGCTGGTGCCTCCTAATCAGACTCTAAGCTCTGCTTCTATGTCAACTTCTGATGCTAAGGATGGCGCCCCAGGAGTGACCAGTCCTTCCTCTACAACAGGCGTGTCTTCCTCCACCAATGGGAGTCACGGTACTGTGTCTTCCTCAGGAGGCACGAGCCAATCACTGCAGGAGAAACACAAAATCCTTCACAAGCTCCTTCAGAATGGGAACACGCCTGATGATGTGGCCCGCATCACAGCCGAGGCCACAGGTAAGAGCAGCTTGGAACCTGGCACAACAGAGCCGGGTCCGGCTGCCTTAAAGGGATCTGAAGCCAAGAAGGAGCAGCATAGCCCCAAAAAGGAGAAGCCTCGCCCGCTCCTTCAATACCTCCTCAATAAAGATGACTCTAAAGAAAGTGGTGATGTAAAGCCAAAGCTGGAGGATTTGGAAAGGAGAGGAACAAAAGGCATTGGAGTCACCAGCTCAGGCCCTCATAGCATGGATGGAAAGGTGAAGCTGGAGCCATCTGATGAGGTAGGACTTCATCTCTGTCTTTCGTAGATTGTTAGTTTAAATAAACAGCCTTCATTTGTTATGAATTATTTATGTCATCAGACGGAAACCCTGGAGACCATTTTGGGCAATCCAAGGAGCAACTCTGGATTCTACCCTGAACCAGACTCCAGAGCTGGGAAGGATACTGGAAGCAAACAGGGAGCTATGCATGACACTTTACTTGGTGAGTCATCCTTATTAAATACATCAGAAGCATCATGAAACACTATAAATGATTGGTGGAGAAACAAAAAATCTGTACCCAGCACAAACACTGAACTTTTTCCTTACCAAATGGGATTTTATACAGATGCATTCAGCCCCCTTGATACAGTAGTGTGTTTAACTACCTACAGTTACAGCTGAAGCTCTATTGGAGGTTCTCTGTGTTGGTCCGATTCAATGAATACTGAAGATTTTGGTTTGCTTCTCAGATGGGGAAAGAGTCTCCAGCCTGCCAGCCCAGCGAGCTCCTTTTCAGAGAGCATTGTCCCTGGATGCTAAGCCCCTGGATGGAGACATGGCAGCAGGAGGTGGACTGGCAACAAGACAGACTATCCCCTGTCCACCTATGGTCAAACAGGAGAGCATGGATCCTTCCATACGACCAGGAGCTGTGCCCAATGGCTTCCCTGGAGGCATGGGTGTCTGTCCACCACGAGGAAATTCAACAAGTAATTTAAACACAAAACTCTTTACATAGAAATGAGACAACATGCAAAAGTCAATGTAAACTACCTCTACCGTGTGTGTGCTGCAATGGTTGTTTTTTAAATGGTTCAATGTATGTTGACCAGGAGGCATGGGCAGAGGCATGCATCAGCGCCCTCCAATGGCAGGTCCTGGAGAATGGGGGATGCAGAGGCCCAATAGCAACCCTGTGAGCGGACCGGGACATCCAGGCATGGCTCGTTCTGGCCAAATGGGAGTACCCATGATGAGCCGTTCCAACAGCGTCCCTGCAAACACCAGATCTATGCTGCAGCAACAACTCATGGATCTGGGTATGTCCTCCCCCTCATCGTCTGACGTTTTGTCACTTGGTTCAAGGCTGCCGTTCATACAGTCTGGTTAAATAGATCCTCCTTTTTAATGGTTTTATTATTTCCATCTGTTTTCAACTGTTACTTATGCAGGTAATAATGAAGGTGGTATGACCATGAGTCCATTTGGTGGAAATGGGCCCCCCCCTCAGTCTCCGTCTTGGCCTGACCCGGCCATGGGAATGGACAGACAACCAAACTGTACAAATAGGTGAATATTTTGAGGCTTTGAACTGATTTTTTTTTAAAACACCCTTTTAATCATAGGTTTGATTGTACACGTGCAAACCGATTGCTTTACTTATATCCTGTCCTATTGACTTAGGGACACGTTTGTGCATCCTCTTGAGGAACTCCTGGGCACTCTGCCAGGTAATGATGGTCCAACTGATGAACTTATGGACCAGCTGGACTCTTTGCTCAAAACCGCCGACGTCATCGCTTTGCAAGAGATAGACCGAGCCCTGGGGATCCCCGAAATTGTGGGCCAGGTAGGATCATGCGCAACTCTTATTCATCTTCCAGCAGCACACCCTTTAGTTATTGATTCAGCAGAAAGTTAATGACTTCTGTGATTTTGGATCATTTCTCTTTCTCATTATACCTCTAAAGCTTGACTGAAATTTGGATTAGCTTTTTTAGTGCTATTCTATTGATCATTCTCACGATTGGGTAATTGGACAACAAAAGTCACATTCTGCAGTTTGTGCACTTATTGCTTTAGCTTCTTTTATAAGTAATAGGAATATATGAAGAAATCCAAATAGTTCAGGTCTTTTTTTAAATATGAAAGTAAAAAGTATATGAAGCAATAAAACACTATCTCTGTGGTGAAAATACTCATAAACAAAAAGTGAATAAAAGTTCACATTTTTTCTTTTTTACATTAAGTACCATAGATCTATTTAATTCAAATAAAACTCTTCTACATTAAGGGTCAGGTTACAAACTTCTTGGTTTTGGTATAAAAACTTTCATTCATCAAAAAGGTAAACAATTGCTTTATTAATAATTTATTATAATTTATGTATAGTAAAAACTCTCCTCTCGGCTCCACCCCTCTCTTTTTTTTTTTTTTACAATGGTATGATCCTCTCAGGCTGACCAAGCAATAATTTATTTCTGGTGAAAGCAAAGGTTGGGACAGAGCCATGAGTAAACATTGAGCAGCGCTTGGAGCTCAGTCAATGCTAACTGTCTTACTGCACAGTTTTCATTTGTTTTTTATAAATTTAAAGAGAACCTATACCTTCAAAACTGTACTTCTTTCCCTGCGCTTCTTTTTACCTGTTGCTAGCTCAGCTCCCTCCATTGTTAACAGCACTTAAATTGCTGGGTAGGCTATCATTATCGGTAAGATAAACAATAAATTTAGATCACATAACATCTGATTTTGTTTGCACCAGGCCCAGGGACCTGAAGGCCCTCAGCAATGCGCGGATCAAGTCCAGGGGCCGTGCCTCCCATCAGAGCCCTTTGCAGGTCTTGACTCCTCAATGACCATGGGCCAAAAATCTGTGTACGGTCAGGCCTACCCAGGCCCCCCATCCATGGGAATGCAGCCTGGCTATGCTGGTAATGCGATGCAAGGCCAATCTCCCGGAGGTTTCAACCCCATGATGAATCAGATGGGCCAGACGGGAGGCTTCCCTGGCATGGCAAACATGGGGGTCATGGGTAACCCTCGCGCAAACATGCAAAGACCTCGCATGATGACTGCCACCAAGCCTCTCCGTCTGCAGCTACAGCAGAGGCTGCAGGGACAGCAGGTGATCACACTGCCCATATTCACCATGTATTTTCTTCTATAGTATTCTGATTCACTTTGAATTTTGCAAAGATTTCAGTTTTTTTAATTGTTTTATTTCTGGTTTAGCAGTTTATGAACCAGGCACGACAAAGCATGAAAATGGAAAACTTCCCTGGATCAAGCCCTCCCATGCGCTCAGCCATGCAGCCTGGCATGCAGTCAGCAGGGATGAGTGGTCAGGTATGCAGTCAACACCCTATCATTTAAAAATGACTGAACAGGGCTTGTTGATGGTTGAACCAGGAACTGCTTGGATTATTGTTTGCAGCCTGGTCCTATGAATACCCAGATGATGGCTCAGCGCACCAGGGACAACCTGTTGAGGAGGCAAAGGGTGATGATGCTGGTGCAGCAGCAGAATCAGGCAGCAGCAGCAGGCGGCTTCAGTCCTCCTCCTAATGTCACCGCACCAGGAGGCATAGAAAGCCCCATGGGAGTACCCCCCATAAATCAGCCCGGACAGCAAGGTTTCAGTTATGGAAATAACTACGGTGAGTAGAGTGAGGCTGAGACGTCTTTCAGCAGCATTTCTATCTGATTCTCAGGTTTCAGCATCATTGCTGCTGTTTTTGCAGGAATGAACCAGCAGGGGGACACAACATTCATGGCTCCTGGTAGCAGTCCACCAGGAAACATGATGCAGGGCCGAATGGGCGGCCCTCCACAAAACGCCATGATGGCTGTGCGGCAGGGGAACCCCCAGGGTGGACACATGTACCCATCTGGAGACATGAAAGGCTGGCCACAGGGGGGCATGCAGCGCAATAAGTGGGTATCCCCAACCTTCAATAATTGGTTCCTTTAAATATTCTTCAAATTTCCTTTAGGTGCCATAACCTGAGAGATGTTTCTAATAGATATATTTGTTTTTTTGTCTTCCAGCCCGTATCCTCAGCAACAGTTCCCACAGCAGGCCAGCCAGGGTCAGTTTGGACCCATGATGATGAACAACACGATGAGTGGACCAGGGCCGGTCGGTGGCTCAGCAGCAGGACAGATGGCTCAGATGCCCGGTCAAATGCAGGGCCAGATGGGCATGAACCCCATGGGAATGAACAGACTCCCAATGGGACCTGACCAGGTAGATAAAACTTAGATTCTATACACCAATTTGCAGTGTAACCCTACAGTCTGGACATATAGTCACACTACATTCACAGATTTCAGTGTTTTATTTGGTTGCTATTGTAACAGACCCAAGGTAAAATCACATTTTGTGAGTTTGAAACGAAAAACATGGGGCCTGATGTTTAAAAGGTCTGCATTAATTAAAACGGGTGCAAACTTGTTTACACATCCACAATACTGATGCTATGCAAATGATTGATTGTGATTCTGGGTGCACAGACAGATGCTGTGCACATTGTAATAAGGAAGGGAGAATAATACTAGTGGTGAAAAGTGATTTTGCAGGGAGCAGTTCTGTGTCAGAATGACAGAACTTGGATTTAAAAAAAGTATTAGCTATTATATAACATCCATCTTAGAGCCTGAAAGTACATCTATGTACAACTATGTTTGGTTTTTGGAAGACAATCTTCCTTTAAGACACAGAAGGTTGATTAATAATCTAATTCTTGCCCTGTCTCTGCAGAAGTATTGCTGAGGACCTCTAGTCGGGAAGGTCGGATCGGGACGCACGACAGTAAATATTTACCTGCAAAAAAGAATCTGACAGAAGAGTGGCTACAGTGTGGGATTAGAGGCCGTTGTGCTGCAGTGAAAGAAACTGGCCTGAGACACTTCTTTGTGCAAAGCGTCATTCCACGTTGGAGCCTTGGAAGCACAGAGACGACACAGCTGTGTTTGAGTGGCTAACCTAAAGCTGTCAGGCAGTATTCAGCACCACAGCCACCATTCAGAACTGGACTAAGGTACAACTGGCTGTGGCTGCACTTTACCAGTAGCTTATGTGTTTCTGGAGGGAAAAAGGTGGATGCAATATTCCTTCATCTTGACAGCCTTACTAGAGATTCAATGCCTTTACAACAGTATGTTTAGTTTCTATTTTCCTTAGCCTTTGAACGCACCTCATTCTTAAGTCATTGAAAGCTATAAGCACACAGTTTATTAAGAATATGCAGATTCGAGCAATAATTCTTGCCTCTATGCTTTCGACTGTAACTGAGCATCATAATCCATGTTAAGAAACGAAAGGTACTGCAGTATTAGATGTCTCATATGTCTTCTGTGAATATGAATTGTAAATATTGGAGAAATATATATCAAACCTGCTTTTTTTTAGGCCCATTCTTGCACAGAAAGATGAGACCTGGTTGTATTTTTGTGTCCCATAGGTCAAAGCTTATTTGGTTTGTTTTTTTTTTTTTATAATTTGCAATACATTTGGGTTTCTGTTCTTCTCATTTTCTGAATGCTTTTAAAGGTTTGTCATCTTTTAGCAAGGCACTTTTTTATAAAGGAGGAGTATCTAACGTGTTGAAGAGTGACACCTAAAATCACGTACACGCTCTGATCTGGTTTTGTAACAACGCATTAACTCTGACTAAAGTCTGTCGAAGGACCACCAGGCGGGTGATTTGGAGTATTCTGGCGAGCAATCCTAAATTTGATGAATTAAAAGCCTGATTTATAATCTAAAAAACCAGTCTGTGAGTAAATGTAAAAATGAACTTGCTGCTCGAACAAACTCAACAAGTTTCACCTCTGATCGGAAACCGTGTGTTGTTTACGTCCATTAGAGGTTTTACTGTTTTAGTTAGTATTGTCCTCCACAGCGGGTTTCGCTTTCCCGCCGTGTCTCACTTCCTGCCTGACTCATGACATTCCCGTCAAACTGCTGCGTTGGTCCGAAAAAACAGACCCCTGGCCTGGCTTGGTTGGACCATCGAGGGTGATTGAATGTTTAATTTTTTTTATTTCTTGTGGTAGTCATTCAGGCATAGTACAACCTAACCTTTTTTTTTTAATGTTGGAACATAAACCAAACGGCTTTAGCGTTTTGGGGGTCATGCAGGAAGTTGGTTGAAGAGACGGAACAAAAAGAGCCCCCACCTTAGTTTCGACTGTTAGAAAACCGGCAGGATCTACCTTTTCAGCACGCGCAATCCAAAGATATTTTTCCACATCTTTGTATAGTTTGAAGTTTCTGATGTACATTTTTTTTTTTTTTTATGAGATGTGTTATCTATTATTGGAATCGTAAATGGGTCTATATCATGGATCTGTTTAAAAGAAAAAAAGGAGAAAAAAAAACAACATAGGAAGGTTGTGGAAATGGAGGAAACTGCTCAGCTCGGTAGAGCAAATAGAACCTGAAACGTCTCATTTTCTGGAAGTTTTCCCTTCAGGGAAAAAAATAGCATGTTTTGCTGTGTTCAAGAAATACCAATGTAACGACATCCACTTTGAAACATATCAAATATTTCCTCTATTTTTTCAGGAAGCAGCATTGTTCAACTGTCCAGATTTTGTTACTTCAAGGAAAAGGAACTTTGTAGAGTTGGATGAAGTGCAAAAGAGACACATTTTTAGTTTTTCTTTGTTTGGAGGTGGAATAAGCTGACATTTTACGGGATGTATATGACAAATTTCTCTCTGTTGATGTTGATATTGTTGTAAATACAAATTTATATTTAAACGTTCTCGAGTCTGCATTCATTACTGAACACACATAATCAGTAAATATAAAAAAAAACATTCCTCATTCTTTTAAAAGAAAAAAATGCTTTTACTTTCCCTTATTACAGCAGCATAATAATAAACACCTGCATGCGTTAGCCAATTTAACTTGTAATCTTTTTTTAAATGATTCTCACCATTTAATCACCCATGTAAAACTTCAACTAAAAATCTGCTTTTACATGCACATAGTTACCATGTTAAAAATGCACATCTAAAATTAGACTAAAGGAAATAAAATATTTTAATGTTCTGTTTTTAACTGATTATAAAATTGTTTTATGTAATTTTAAATATCCGAACCCTGAGTCTTGTTATCAAGCTCTTTTTTTTTTTCATTTTAACTCTAATTTGATTTATAATTAGGTGCTAGAATATCAACATTTACATTCAGCAAACTATTGAAGTGTTTTCTTGAGCAGTTTAAAGGGCTGTGTTCACTCCTGGACCACAGCATTACCCTCTTTACACCAAACAATACATGTAAACACTCCTGTTTTAATAATTGGCTTGCATTTTTTTTTTTTTTTTTTTTTTTGGGTTACTGGTGTGATGGTCCACCTTTCGTTCAATGCATGCAAATCCTGCAAACGAACGTCCTTCCAGTTCGAGATTTTCAAATCTGAAAATGTCTCTAGTTTTTACAAATTTTGTCTACATGAAAATAACATTACATTACATTTTTTCACCAAACATTGATTAGTCAATGAGCGAACTGATCTAATCCAGTGGTTCCCAAAACAAAAAACAGGGAAAGCTAATGTATTTGTTTAGTATAAAAGTATGACCAGTAAATTAAAGGATATAACATTTACTACCAATAAAGAAAATTGAAATCATATTAAAAATTACTCTACCTTAAGGAACCACTATTCCATTTATCGGTGGTTACTTTTGGTTCTGTTATTTAACTAATAGATTGCGGATTTACTGTTTTTTAAAATCTTGTTCATTTTCTTCTGATGAAGCAGCAAACGTTTGGATTAAACAATATTAATTATAAGGAACGATTGAAGAGAATGAGCTCTAAATTGTTTCCATATATTTTCTATGATTCCATGTAAAAGTAGAAAAGCTACATCTCTGCAAGTTTGCAAAGTTGCCATGTAACCAGAAGAGGGCGCTGTTGTCACAGTTTTTTTCCTTCATTGTTGCGATCCTGGTTGTAATACATTAAAACGTCACTAGAGGGAGCCAAACGAGACGATACAAGGATCCATCCGCTTCTGTATATTTAAGGATTAAAAGAAAAATACATAATTGTCATATGAAGAATCTCAACCACAGCAGAGCTCTGATTGTATATATTGATAAAAGAATATAAAAGATGACAGAGACCAACACAGTGGGCTTAATCGGATTACACAATGATCATTTACATCTGGTTTATGTTGCAGATTATTAAATATTTGCTGAATAGCAGAATCAGGAGCAGTTTGATAGAAGCCAATAAAGATCTTGTATGTGTTAAGTAACTCCACACAGAGCCAGACAGCTCCTGAAATGAAACAAGAGCATTTTCTGCTTTCTCTCTGTGTATATTAATAGGTAACTTATGGAGTATGAGTGTACTGTGGGAATCTCTCTCTCCTCCCTCTCCTTGTCTTTGGCGTGATTCCCAGCCCATCTGCGGCCTGGCCCGCGGATTACTGTTTGTTAATGTTTCAATCAGCTGTGTGTTGAGGAATGTGGAGCTATTTAACCTGAACTTCCCCAGGTGTGCCGAGGCGCCGCTCAGTCTGGGCCCCGCCGCCCTCCCCTGCCCTTGGCACAAAGCTATCACACAAACACAATCACACACTGGCCGCGGCGGGGCTGCAGCTGTGCGCATCGCACCGCAGGGAAATGGGAAAAACATTGCACCAGGGAGACAGAATAAATCTTAGAGCGAATCGCCTCGCCAAAACGCCTTTTTTTATTTTTTCCCCCTAACCGCTGAAAGAGTGGCCGAAACAGAGCTGCAGATTTACGCGATAACATATAGGAACAGAACATTCAAATTATTTGTTAGTTTTTTTTCTTCTTTCCTCATTAACCTTTTTTTTTTCATTCCTGTTGAATATTAAACCGAAATAGTTTTGCTTTAAGGTTGGACTACATCTTTATTTATTGAGGTTTCCGCTTGTAATGTGATACACTAATGGCCCACAGAGAGGCAAATGAGCAATTTAACTACATGGATATGAGCCATTATGTTTACCACCAGCTGCTGGATGTTAGGCTACCTGTGAAGAAGGCCCAAAGAGAAAGATATATTTTTAATCAATGATAATCTGAAATCCTGAGGCAGGGGTTTATTTAGAACATCACTGTAGAATGATCCTACCTTTTAACAAGAGATATTATCTAGAAAGGTTTTGTTTTAATCATGAAAACAGGAAGTATTTTGTTTATTTTTCTATCATTACTGCAAACCAGTAATCAATTAACCAATTAAATATGCATCTGACTCCTGCATCTGCATTTCAGTGCTGGGCATTGAAAAAAAAAAACTGCCAGATAAAAAAAAAGCGGTACATTTTTTGCCTCCTATAAAATTTTTAAAAGTGAAAAATATAATGCAAACTGCTTTTGGCATATAGTTAATCTTAGTTACCTTAACACAGTTTTATGTTAGCAGGGTAGGACTTAAAACAATTGTGTTAAAGTAACTAAATATGATTAAGTAAATGCCAAAAGTGGTTGCATCATTTTTTTCAGAGTGACTGTTATGGTCAGTTTAAACATCTCATCACAGCTCCATGATAAACAGTTAAATTAGACATGTTACCTGTACATAAATTTTCAAGCTTAGAATATATCAGATAGATATTAGGGTTTTGGTGATGGGTAAAAGTGGGGCCCCAAATCAAAGTCATCAGGGCCCCATATAAGCTTTATCTAACCATGAATGGGAACACTTTCTGGCAATTGTGTGAAGTTTAGTGGCCTGTTTTCATTCTGAAGTAATAAAACATTCAGACCTGTGTAAAATCACACCTCTTAAGCAGCAAAAAGTGAAATTATGTAAATAAATCTGGAGGTCATGAATTCATCCTGCTGTAGTATTTCTCAGTCAGAAACAAACAAGACAAAGGTTTCATGTTCAAAAAATAGTGTTCTTGTTTTAATAAAAACGCAAATAAAGTACATTGTAAGAAAACAATATCTTCACATACTGTGGCATTGTAATATACAATACAGTTTGTCACTCAGGAATCTGAGAAATTATTTTTTCTTCTTTTACAAAATGTTTGGAATTCTTTATAGGATTTACAAAATACAAAAGAGCATGGCAGAATCACAAGTTGTTGTTTTTCAGAAACTCTACAAGCAACAAGCCGACGTTAGTCGCTCTGAACTTTAGTCTTGGTCCCCCTGACTAACCCAGTCTAGATCTGAACACCACCGCTCTCTGAGCCCTCGGATGAATCGAGAGCTGAGTGACAAGAGTCCGCAGCGACCGGAGGATTCCCAGTCTGGTTTTCTAGCATTTGATTCTGGGAGTTTTGAAACATCCCGATACAGTTCAAGGCGCTAGATTTCGATGTGGTCCAGAAGTCCCTCTTGGTTCGCCTTGTTGGTTCTCCTCTGGCGCAGGCTTCCATGGTGATGGAGATGATGCTCAATCAACTCTTAACGGCACATTATCCTCTCTTCTGAGCAGCCATTCTACAGAAGGAAAGAAAAAAAAAGGAGCTGGTCAGTGCATGTTGGTCACAGATGTTCTACGCGTAAAGGCTGCGCATTTACGCACAGGTTTGGCAACTTTACGCACGTGCATTCTCGTTTTAGGAAACGCTTTAATCTATGATATTTACCTCCACTGAGATGCTGGCGAGCTCTGCGTTCAGCGTGGTCAGCGGCGTGCGTGGGACGGCGTGCTGCTGGCGGCTCTTCTCCGGCTCATCCAGTTCGACCTGCAGGTCCCAGATGTAATCGATGACGTGCTGCAGAATCTCCACCTTGCTCGCCTTCTTGTTGGTGGGCAGGGTGGGCACCAGCTCTTTCAGCTTGCTGTAGCAGCTGTTCATGTCCTGCAGGAATACGCTCATCTGCTCGTCCAGCAGCGGGATCTTGCACTTGGAGATGGCCAAGCTCTGCTCGGAGAGGCCGATCTCTCCGCCGACCTTGCTCTTCAGGGCGCAGGTAGATCCGACAACCTTCATCTTGTCTTTAGCTTCCACAGATGCTGAGGCTTTGATAGATACGGTAGGCTTCTCCTCCTTTCTTAGAGATGTCGACAAGTCTGTGTTGACAGTTCGCAACGTCCACATGGGGAAGCCTCCTTGATTTTATAGGAAAGCAGCCGGTCGGGGGGCGTGTCGGAGCGGTTCTGTTTGAAGGAGGACAGCCAATCAGAGGCGGTCTAAAGCATCCCTGTCAGCCAATGCCTGCGCTCGGCTGGTTATCGGAATTTACAATCTGTTTGAGGGATGGCGTTACAAATGGAAACAAATGTGTGTCTTTTATGGGTAATATGTGGGAATCCAGCTGTCCACGGCTTGGGGACTCTGCAGGTGTGGATTGCCTGGGGACAGTCAATGGGTGGTGAATGCTGGGCCATGCGCTGAGAGAATGTGTGTGGGATGGGATGGAGTGAATAGGATGAATGGTTAATGGCAATTAGGCCACCGCAGTGCCCCAGATTTGCCTTTGACAATTGTTGAAGGTCCTGCAGATGTGCCAGACAATGGTACAGTAAATTTAGGGAATTAATCACATAGACTGAAGGGAAATCTCACAATTTTTTCTAAAAAGAGTTAATCAATATGGTGGAAGAGCAATCAAAAGGAAAGTAGAAAAAAAAAAAAAAATAGACATACCAAAGATGTATATTTAGTAAGAATAATAACAAGATGTTATTATTTAAAATGCTGTCAAACATAGAAAAAAAAGACATTATATGAAATACAAATGGGAAGCATTTTATTTATTACCTGCTCAATGCAAGAGCTAAATAACATGATTATGCTGGTCTTGGTATTTTTCATTAAAAAAAAAAAAAGTTAAAGTAAGTATTTTGTTTTCATTCAAATATTGATCCAACTATGTAATATTTTTAATGAATCCTTTAGAACCTTTCTTTAATATAACTGACTGTTTGTGTGGATGCTTCCTCATCCATGCAAGCGTCACTATGAATAATTATTGAATAGTCTATCTACTTTCTATATACTATTTCTGAAAAAACGTATATTTTAACATGGCTGTTCAAGGATTGTTGCCCATTAAATATCACAATTTTTATAGAAATGTTTGTGGACATTTTACTGAAGCACAGAGGATCCATTAAGGAGCACATGCATGGGTTAAATAATCTGACAGGACCTAATAAAAGTATTTTTCTGGATAATCTCTATTAATCTGACAAAAAAAAAAAATACATACTACTTACTGCAGCTGTCTATTTATAACATACATTGAAGTCAAACACCTGCATTCAATGTTGTTCCCCCATTTTCATTGCGTTACTTTCATTACGCTACAGAAGTATAAAATAAATAAAAACCGGAAAAAATATTTGCTCACAGTCCAGCAGTTTTCTTTTTCAACTAACCTTTTTGAATATCAATGAATGAATGAATGGAAGCGCTTCACTTCAAAGTTAAAAGAGGAAATGAATGATTTCAAAATAATAAACACATTTCCTTGATTAAAATTAAGATAGCCTTGCTATTTAATATTTAGACGAGGTAGCTCACTAAGTTAAGGCAAGGCAAATGTATTTGTAGCCTATAGCACCATTCAGTACAAAGACAATGCAAAGTGCTTTACATGATTAAAATCTAGGAAAATAAAACAGAATTAAAAAATATATTAAAAACAAGTGGACTAAAGAAAAATAAAAAAGTTGAACTAATCGTATTTCAGTTGAACTTTTTAACTAGAACAGTTGAAGACAATCCTAAACAAATGTGTTTTTAGTCTTGAGTTAAAGGAACTCAGGCTTTCCGCACTTTTACAGTTTTCTGAAAGTTTGTTCCAGATAAAGTAGAGCATAGGAACTAAATGCTTCTTCTCCGTGTTTAGTTCTGGTTCTAGGTATGCAGTGCAGGCTGGAGCCTGAGTGGTCTGGATGTTAAGTTAAAAATAAGAAATCATCATTAATTAACAAGTATTAAAGGAATAGTACACCCAAAACATGATTAGCCTTCATTTTCTACTCACCCCCATGCTGAACAAAAATCTGGAGTACTTTTTTGATATCTCAAATGCATCTGGAGATCTGGGAGGCTTCTTGCTGTCTGCTGACATTCAAATAATGGAGGTCTAT
>NW_015150905.1:458370-461004 GCF_000732505.1 Cyprinodon variegatus | reverse complement strand
ATAGACCTCCATTATTTGAATGTCAGCAGACAGCAAGAAGCCTCCCAGATCTCCAGATGCATTTGAGATATCAAAAAAGTACTCCAGAGTTTTGTTCAGCATGGGGATGAGTAGAAAATGAAGGCTAATCATGTTTTGGGTGTACTATTCCTTTAAGGTAATTAAAGGTAGTCAGCAAACAAGTTGTTTTAAATCCAGAATTTAAAATCTATGAAACTAGAACTTGGCTCTTAGCCCTGTTGTTCTGGCTCTGACTGCTGCAGTGTTTTCTCACTCTGCAGTATAATTGAATTGACCTGATCATTAAGGACTTAGCAGGGTTAGGGACCGTTTTACTGATCTGGAAAATTCATCCCAACGTCACGCTGTCTGGGTGAAATGTGTGGTTTCCAGCTCAAAGCTGTCTTTATGCTGGGCTCTCTGAGCTGAAGGACAGCCAGTGTGAGCAGCAGCTTCATGGATTCCTTCACATGGCTCTGCAGTGTGTGCTCAGCCTTGTGTGCACACCAACTCGGATCACATCGCTCTGTTCCTCCTCCTCCTCCTTCTTCTCCTCCCAGATTGTCCAAACAAGCCGGAGCAGACTGGCAGGCGCCAGCGCGCTGACGTCACCCATTCATCCGAGCCTTGACGCCTGTCAGCCTGGCGCCGCTCGGGCGGTCTCCATGGAGATTTCAAACAAGAGGGCCAGCGCTCTGCAACTCCTCCATTCACCTGTGTGGAGCCCTGAGAACAAACCGGCTCTGGAGCCTTTTTTTTCTCTCTCTCTCCTCCATTTATCACCTTAAAGCAGCGGGATGAGATTACCGCCCAGCGCACCTGCGGAGCAAAGCGCTGTCAGCCGGTTAACAGCCGGCTAACAAAGGAGGAAGGCTCCTCATTATAACAGGGAATAACTGCTGCATTCCCACAGACAGCCCACTTTCACTCCTGTGGTTGCTATACAGAGTTAAAGCATGCCTTTTATTTCATCTGCAGGAATTTTCAACTAGATTTGCACTAAAGTTTATAAGATCAACACAAAGTTATTTATACACCACAGATTAAACATAGGCTATAACACCACAAAGAAACAACAGATTTTTATAGAAACATGCATGTTAAAGGTTTATTTACTAAACCAATAAACAGAACTGGATTTTAAGCAACATAAAATCATGTTTTAAGACCCAAGTTCCATTATTATTATTTTTCATTCCTGAATAAATATGTATTAATAAAAGAAACATTGCTGATTATAGATTAAAGCAAGGCATCCACTCCTAAAATTAGGTATACTCGATTGATACAGGGGGCTGCTCAGTGGACCAGTGAGCAGCGCTGCTGCCTTGCAGCAAGAAGGTTCTGGGTTTGATTCCTGGCCCAGGGTCTTTCTGCATTGAGTTTGCATGTTCTCCCTGGGTCCAAAAACAGGTTCTAAATTCTCCTTAGGTGTGAGTGTGTGCATGAATGTTTGTTTGTCTGTCTCTGTCCTGGATGTACCCTGCCTCTTGCCTGTAGACAGCTGGAGATAGGCACCAGCACCCCTCGTGACCCCAGCAGGGATTAGCATGATAGAAAAGTGGATGGATGATTGGAACAGCAACATTTCTGTTATTTAGCAAACTGCTTCCCGGAACATGCATCTTTCCCTAAATGGGTTAAATACAGGTTAGATTTAAGAGCCCCAACATAGGTCCAACATAGGTTAAATTTCTTCTGCAAGGCCACAGAGTTAGTTGAAAAGCATAAACCACAACATGATTTGGACAGTTTTGGCCTAGTGGTTTGCATTGCGGTTGTGTTCTGAGAAGGTCCCACGTACCCAGTTCGATTCCCCACAGCCTGCACCCTGGGTGCCTGAGCAAGAGTTTTAACCCCACACTGCTCCCAGGCGCCGCACCATGGCAGCCCACTGCTCCCCAAGGGAATGGGTTAAATGCAGAGAGTGAATTTCCTCATTGTGGGACAATAAAGGGATTTATATGATTCTTAGTATTGTATTGTTTAGGTTAAAATATAGGATATTGTTGACCCATTTTTGGTCCTTTTTTAATCCTGCATGGAGGTCTGCCAGCCTGAACAATCTGACCAGGATTCTTACACATAGAAGGAAAAGATTGCACAGCAGGCTATTCAAGTTTTTTTTTTTAGAGTGCGTGAAGAAGTCAGACTGCTGTCTACAGATCTGAATCCAAATGTTCATATTACTTTTGTTGAACATATGAATGTTATTCTCTGAATTTTTCATCCTGTTACACTTTCAACTTTTAAAATTATTAGTATTACTCTGAGCAGAAAAAAAAAACAATTTCTCCTTTACAACCTGACTATAAGAAATTATAGTTCTAGCCTGCGCTAACTACTTAGCAGTTGTTAGGCTAATGGTAGCGTAAGTAAAAAATTAGGTCTCTCATATGGTCTCAACATTAATAGATAACATTTTATTTTTTATTTTTAAATGTCTTTTTTTCTATTGGGTTGATTTATTGCTCAAAATGGAGGCCAGTGAATAATGAATTTGGAGAAAACCTTGGAGGCTCCAAGACAGGCAACAGCCCCTGTGGGATGGATGGATGGATGGATGGATGGATGGATGGATGGATGGATGGATGGATGGATGGATGGATGGATGGATGGATGGATGGATGGATG
>NW_015150905.1:427229-458094 GCF_000732505.1 Cyprinodon variegatus | reverse complement strand
GATGGATGGATGGATGGATGGATGGATGGATGGATGGATGGATGGATGGATGGATGCATGCATGGAAGGATGGATGGATGGACGGACAAATGGAGAGATGGATGAATGCATGGATGGATGGATGGATAGATGCAGGGATGGATGGATGGATGGATGGATGGATGGATGGATGGATGGATGGATGGATGGATGGATGGATGGATGGACCCAATCCATCCATCAAAGGATGGGTGGACACTGGACACATGAGGGTTAGTGACATCAGTGCTGCCAATATTACAGAAATTATGACAGAACAAATTTCTTGTTTTTTTCCAACATATGCAACTTTACATTTTTTGATCATGTTTATATACAGTATAGTTAAAAATTGTCTTGTTGTACTTTCTGTCACTTTGGCTCAGAGATAGGAAGGTAAAAACTAAGAGAAATGTAAGCACTCGAGGGAGAGATGCGTGTGAGCCGGCAGAAAGGCGGAAGCAGAAAGTAATACTTTGCTTTAGTATAATTAAGATACAGTGTTGTTTTATGCAGAGCTTTAAAATAATTTGTTTATCCTAAAGTAGTTTAAATCAGCTTTTGATATTAACATGAGGCCAGTCTTTAGCCACATCTACATAGTAGTTGCAGAGTTACAAAGATAATATAAAAAAGATAAATAAATAAAAAAGGTGACATCTTGGTAGCCTATAAAAACTTTCTAAAACTTTTCTCTCTCTCTTTCCCTGCCTCTCTTTTTGCCCTCTGTCCCAGGTCGCAGCTGACAGGGCGGAGGGAAGGGCCGGGTGGGCAGAACAATAGGAGTGCGGTGCAGGGATTGTGGGAGAGAATCTAGGCTGGAGCCACAGTGTCTGGAGCGCCCCTCCACTCCCCTCATCCAGCTTTTGTTCAGCTGCAAAAGCTATCAGCACTTCCTACTGACACCAACAATAACTCCACACAGCTGGGCCCTTTTTAGCCTGTTTACAGCACATCAAGGCAAGGGGAAAGAGAGATAGAGAGAAAGAGAGAGAGAGAGAGAGAGGCAGAGGAGGGGAAAGAAAAGTGAAACATATTAGCTCCTGATTTTAACTGACAGAATGTCAGTGCCCCTCTCCCAGCTCCCTCATAACAGACACTGGATTCATTTCCCCGCAGACTCCTCATATGTGAGCTGATTATCGCTTTGTGCTCTGCAGCCAGGACAGGCTACTGTCTGTGCAAGCGCTGTTGCAACATCTCACATTCATCAACAAAAATAAAGAAACACTTAACTTCTTTTAGAGCAGACCGTGCATACAGGTAATATTTAAAAATCCTTATAGCATTTAGAGAGAAATTGTTGTTTTTGGTAAAGGGGAAACATATTTGTTGATACGCCCTCTTTATCGCTGCAGCATGCAAAGATCTACAAAAGCAAACTACAGGAAGCCACGTTGGTGCAGGAATTCACTCATAGGAAATAGGACATTCCAGCAATGCTTTGACACTTTTGCTGCTGTTTTTATTGGTCTGAGAACAATGTGTAGTGCTCATGCAGCTTCCTGAAACATGAAAGTGAGCAAAGCACTTGAATAAATCCTTTTCTTCGATGGATTATACTTTTGAGATGTGCCCTGGAAAAGAATTTGATTATGAGAGGAGAAGTTTTCAACAATTTTCACTAACATACGCTCCTACACATAGGTCATCTCTTCGCAGCTGTGGGATTAGTTTCCAGTTCCCAGTCAGGCTCTTCCTGTTTGCTCGATAATGATCACACCTGTGTGCAGGTGTGTGTGGACAGGCTCATATGGGACAGGGAGGGGTGAGAGTGGTGTCAGATACAACATACGGCAGTGTCACATCTGACCGATGATTGACTGGTGACATTTGATATGCATCAGCAGCAGGTACAAGTGCAGGAAGTTCATGGGTGTTTGTAAAGCTGCAGTGGGTGTGTATGCGTGTGTTTTCTGCATTTGTGCTGGGATTCCTGGCCTGGCAGCTCCATGGGCAGGCCGGGACTGTGTAATGACTGAGGACCAGTGGTTAGGACTCACTTCCTGTGGGAGCCCTGGTTTAGGGATGTGTCATCGGCAGGGCAGACGGACTGGAGCCTCGCTGCCTCCCATCGGGTTTTTTCCCTGTGTTCAGACAGGCAGACTTGGCGGGTGGATGCTTGCCCTTCCCTGTGAGCCAAGAGTAGGTCACAGGACCGCTATCAACCATCTGATAGCTGCTGCTCGCCGGAACTTCGGAGAGATCCTTGAAGCCCCACAGGTGTCCTCAGATGTGCGTTCTTGGTCAGCTTGCTCTCTCTGTATCTTTTTCTTTGGACCCAAACTTTAACCCTCCTTTACACCCAGCGACCATCGCCCTCCGCCTGGTTCCCACACACACTATCAAAGCCCTTTAATGGCTTCTAATTAGCTCCCCATCTGCTGGTGACAGCGCACTGGTGGCATGCTAAAGCACCCATTGAGAGCATGGGTATTGTGCTCTGGAATACTTTCCACTCCAGTGGCAATTGCCTGGAGAGAGAGCTTTAGTTGGGGGTTAGTGTGCATGTTTATGTGCATGTGTGAGTTGTGTGGAGGTGGGTGTAAGGGAGCGGGGTTCAAGGAACACTTGCTTTCTTGCTATGTTCATTGCTTGGGGGGGAGGACAGGGGAGGAGGGAGACACAATAGGAGACAGTGTTACGGCTTGTTGCGAATCTAATAACGCTAGAGCCTTGTTTCCGTTCAGTGGTCCTCACCCCCTACACAACTAGCAGCTATTTAACAATCCCACCTCACCCCCCTCAGCTGAGCTGTTTAAACATAGCAACAGTTTGGTATCGTCACCCTTTGGTCTAGCGGAGGACTGCAGATTTTACTTGCTGCTGAGCAGGAAACTGGAGGCATATACCTAAACAGGTGCACTACTGTTCAGAGGGATTCAGAATGTGTACCTCCCCTCCTGGATGGGACAATTGGTGGACCTCTATAGAAATTGTAAATGAAGCCTAATGAGCCTTCTTCGTTAGCACGGGCTGTCTGTGAGTGAATGCTGCTGGTTTGTCACATGCTATGAGGCCCTCTCCTGTGCAGGGCTTCCAGCAGGGTCTGGTTGTGCTGGTAGCAGAAGGGGAGACCAGCTGTTCCCAGCTGGTAGCCAGAGGATGCCTATGGGGGACAGGGCTGATTGCTGTTGGCCAGCTGCCCCCCTGCTGTAAGAGGAAGATGGGGAACAAATAAATAGGCTCTTGTGTTCTCGCTCCATTTCTAATTTACTCTTCCAACATAGTTGTTAGAGTGGATGAGAATAATTAGGGATGAATATATAGTTGTTTTTTTGTCTTTGTGTTTTCCCTGCATAGGAAAGGTAAGTGAAGGGTTGTTTGGTTTTGACCAGTACCAAAACTCAGCGCAAATTGAGAAAACATCAGAGAAAATATTAGATTTCTCTAAAGTCATCTTTTTTTAAACCACAGAACGTAAAAACCGGCATTCATTCTGTTGTTACTGAAACTCCTTGGCAACTGAATGCCCTGCTTTGAAATGACGAGTAAGGCCCTGCATTAAGCCACATATTTGTCTGTTTCCCTGTGTGTTGGGAGACAAATGGGTTGTCACCTGACCCCTCTCCGTCCCATCACGCACACAATCACACATCCCCACAGCTGCACAGAGGCGTCCAGTCAGCACGGCCAGAGGGACATGGGAGCCAAAGTCCAAAGACGGAGCGTGGACAGTGGCAGCTGGTGAGCTGACAAAGCCCCATTCAGAGGGCCTAGGCCTGGGGACAATGGCCCGGCCGGGCTGAGCCCTCTTCTCCACTCTTCCACCAAAAGATTAATACTTCAGATGGGCTTCCCGGTGGCAGGCAGGGCTAAAAAGGAGAGCCCTCCTGTTTGTCACTGGGTATTGTGTAAGTCGCCTGAGAACCAACCTCTTGGATGGGCTTGACAAATGAGAGCCGCCATTGACAGTGAACAGATTGGGGCTGCCACTTTTGTTTTGATTGTGGTGCTGGTATAATCAAGTTATTTGAGCCTCGGGAGTTTTTGTTTCTTTCTCCTGATGCTCTTGACGCCTGAGTCCCACCTCAACAACTCGTTGCTGGCCCTGCTGTGGTCGGAACGTCCTCCAGTTTCTCCCTCCCTCTTGTTTGTTGTTTCTGTTTGTCAAAGCTGTGGAGGAAGTGAATTTACTTGGGTGTGGGAATCTTTTCATGCTTCCCACATAAGGCAGTGCAGGTGCAACAGGTGTAGGTGTGTGTTCTTGTCACAAGAGAAGGTTATTGTAATGTTTTTTCTATGCTTATGTTCCCTATACACCTGACCTGAATGTTTTGCAAAGAGAAGCAACTCAGCCAGGGCACTACAGTAACCAGAAACCCTTTCAGGTTAAGGTGCGTGCAGCTAACTCGTGCCTCCCACCCAATCCATTCTCTGTAACCCTGTCAGTGCAGGTGTTTAGCCCCCAGCAAGGCAACATTTCAGGTTAAACTGTAGGAACGCTGCCCCGCCTTCGCACTGGGAACTGGAAGTGGTTGCAGAACACACGGCATCACACCTGCACACCTGTGAGCGTGCGTCCGGCTACTGTTGAATCCATGACGTGACTTTGCAGCAGGAAATATCCTCCCAGAGAATCTTTGCAGAGAAAAAAAGCTCACATTCAGCTGGCATTTTATATGCAAATTTAATTTCTCTGTGCCTCATAGTCAAATTAAACTAACCTATACTTTTTTAATCTTCCCACCTCTATGACAGAACTGTTGTTCTCCTATGCTACAGCATCTGGCCATCTATCCTGTTGGTCCCAGACTGCTTTACATAAAGCAGCCATTCTCACCGTAAAGGAATGCATCCCTTCTGTGGGCGCTCTGTACATTGACCTCTACTGTGAGCTCCATAAGCTTTATCCCCGTCCCTGTTCCCACCCATCATTGCATCGGCTTCTCACCCCCCCCTCACCTCTAGCTGTGGTCTGGCGTCTCCCTCATGCTGCCAGTCTTCCTGCCCCATTTAGCTACCCAGTGAAGATTCTCCTCTGGTTCCCACGTATGGTAGACAAACCCACAGTTAGGAGAAGTGTCCTGCTTTTTTCTTTTTTTTTAACACAGGGCTCTCTTCCAGGAATCTCTTGTGTGAATCTTTGATGCGACAGAAGGTGCCCTACTTTCAAACCTCATTCTTCTTGCTTCTTGGATCGTTTTTGGGGAGTTTAACAAAGGGCAAAAGAGCCTGTGCATGGGTCAGTGGGGGTGTGTTCATATGTGCATCTTGTTGGACATGTTATGTGTGTGTGTGTGTGTGTGTGTGTGTGTGCACGTGAGGGGTGGGCTTTTGGATTATAAAGAGGAAGTGAATGGGAAGTACACACTCAGTGACAAAGTAAGAGGGAGACATTCCTTTGCTGTCCCCCTCCTTGCTCCCTCTTTCTCCTCTCTCTTTCCACAGTGGCAGGGCCCTGGGAAAATCAAACAGGTGGTTTGTGCCTGGCAGGAAAGCTGGCCCAGCCCGGGGTGGGCAGGCCTACAGGCTGCTGGGGGCTATCAAAAGCTCTTAGCCCCAGCTTTAGGCCAGCGCCATGAATGGCCCCAGGCTTCATTATCATGTGAATCCTGGGAACTGCCCTGGGGCCCCAGTAACACCAGTGAGCTGCCCATATGGTGTTCGCTTGGCAACTATGGAGATCCAGCTCTCCACCCAGACCCCCACCCTTTTCTTGTAGCGCTCTCTTCATTCCAACACTCCTGATATCAAGGAGACTAAGGAGTCCATAGCATCACTTCTCTATTGGGGGAGGAAAAGGGGGGAGTGGACCACACAGAGCAGCACTGACCAGTCCTTTGGGACACTGGGTGACATGGTTGCCCTGCAGGGCAACATCATTCTGTGAGCCAATTTCTGGGTGGAGTTAGCTATTGAATCACCATTAGAGACACATTTTAAAGCTGTCATATTAGCATCACAAGCTCTTATTTTGACAGATAAAGACTTCAACACACTATTCACCTCCTTACAGGTGGTCTGAATTGGCAGCAGAAATGTCATTGTAGTGTTTTGAAGCGTGTAGAACTCATCCATGTATGTTTTTTGTTGTTTGAGTTGTGGTTCTCAAGATTTTAGAAAAATTTCGGCCATTTCTCCATTTTCTCACCATACAAACAACCCATGTATCTTTTTGTCATATTTAATATCAAACAACCTGAGTGCATAACTGTGAAGTGAAAGGTGGTTTTAAAATGTTTTATCTTTGGCGTATGGTTAAAATCGGCCTTCTTTGATGTGACGCCACTAAATATATTCCAGTGCCCAAAGTCACCTGATTGCTAAATAGAGTAGACCAGTGTAATTTAATCTTGGGTAGATACAGCTGAGCTGTGAAGGCCTCAGGGGTTTGTTAAAGGACATTAGTAAACAAATAGCATGAAGAATACAAGGGAACACAGCACAGAGGTCAGAGAGAAAGTTGTGGAGAAGTTTAAAGCAAAGTTAGGTTGTTAAAAAAATGCCCAATCTGCAAACATCATCATCTGGAATGGAAAGAGAATTGAAGACTAAAAGTCCTACAGGATAGAAAGGTATTCCTGTTAGATGAGAACAGCAAGGAATCCTCTGACCTTCATGGAAAAACATATGCGTCCTCTGATCACTCTATCACCACAATATGGTGGAGGCTGCATCATCCTGTGGGCATGCTGTACTTCAGCAGAGATAGAGAAGCTGGTCAGAGTTAAGAGAAAGACAAACTGAGCCAAATAAAGGACAAAGCTGGAGGATAACATGTTAGAGGCTGCAGATGGCTTGATACTTTGACTGAGGTTCAACATTCAAAATTCAAAGGTGCAAACAGCTGCAATGGTATGGCTTAGATTAGTGGTGTCCAAAGGAAGGCCCTGGGGCTATTTCCAAGCACAACGAATTAGAAAGCTGGGTTCCTTTCTTTTATTGAAAGTTTTGAGAAGACAATGATTTCCATATTTATTTTCTGCAAAAATTTCAGACTAATTAACAAAATATTGCCCGGTGGAATGTATCCAATGCAATTTCTGTAACATTTTTATGACTTTTGGCCTTTAAGTACTTTGAGTAGAGAGCTTGTTTACTTTTGCATTGTTTTTTTTGGCTGTTTAGTTTTCTGTTGTTTTCTTTGAAAGTTGTCCAATTTCCACTTTGAAGGATAAAGCCTTGTTTGTTGTACAAGCTGCACAGCCCCTGGAATCAAAGTGTTGTGGTTAAACTGACTGGCTTTTTTCATGTCACCAGATCCCTTGTTAGATCATAACTTTCTCCACTGCCAAGTATCATCTGTCTCTATGTAGTTTGCTGCAATAAAAAAAAGGACAAAAAAATGCAAGTTGAATGTTCACTTTACAAAAAGAGATGTTTATTATGATTCCCAACTACTATTAATAATTGGTGTGGATTTGACTTGTTCTGTAAGAACATTCTCACATTTAAGAAGCTTTGTCCATCCAGAATTTGAACAATCATATTTCCTTACACTGTCTTTAACTGCAGCTACCAGCCGTGAAGCATTATCCGGGTAGTGTTATTGAAATCTAAACAGGATTCACGTCAGGTAAAGAACCCTGTGAGTCATGTTGCTTTTCCGGGCTGAGGATGAGGACACTTCTACAGAGGAGATGTCACTTAACAACTGAGCAGGAATGCTGCTCCAGCTGCATCAGCTAGCCACCTGGGGCAGAGTCCAGCAGAGACAGAGCCATAAGGAGGAAGTGTGTGAGCGACATGTGTTAAAAATGCCACATGATCTCATGCTGATGAGGAGACTTTGGATGGCTCTGGCATTGTTCATTGTGCTTACCGAGGCGTGTGCTATCTGTGTGGGGTTGTTGCACATGTGGCCAATTCTAGTGCGCTTAGTTCACCGCTTGCACCTGTGATAAGGAAGGTGAGGTATGAAAAGCAGAGGACAGGGAAGGGAGGGTGTGTGTGTGTGTGTGTGGGAGAGAGAGAACTGAAAGTGTGATCTGACTTCTGAGGAACTCTGAGTGATTCATGCTGTTACACATGGAGCGTTTCACTCCCTCTGCAGCTGTGCTGGCCACATGCGCAGTATGATTTCACAACATCTTCCCCGTCCTTGGAAATTCCTTATTTTCATGCAGACCTCTCACCCTCTTTCCCCCCCGCCAGCATGCTGCCGTTGTTCTCCTAACAGAGAGGCAGGTGCATGACTTAGTCATTTGCTTGTTCCCCGAATCGCTTAGGCTTTTCAAGGAGGAACATTTTACTGAAGAACCCTGTTGAAGTCATATGTTTATCACACAGTTGGCACATTTCACGGTGCTGTGCATGATGGCGTTGCGGATACCCCTTTGCAAACTGCTGCAGTGTGATGTGTCAACAACCAGCTGGGAGCAGAACAGAAATCTTTGTGTCTGCCAAAACTCTAGTGACTCAGCGTTTCTTGGTATCGGTTCCTGATTCCAGCTTGCACTGACCTTGTTTTTTTTTGTTTTTTTTTTATTTTATGGTTACAATTTTTCTCTTTCTAGGATTAGATCCTTCTTTGTCCAGTTGTGCCCCAAGAGAGGCATCCTTAGGATCCCACCCAGAGCGATGTGTGTCTAAAGCCACCCCCTCCTACCAGCTGCTGTCCTGCAGGAAAAACACAGCAAATCCAGGGTTCAGACTTCTGTTACTAACCGGATATGGCCCTGAGCAGAATTCAAATTCACATTTACTTTGAACTATACACATGCAGATGGTAAATGAGGTTTTGGACATGTCAACGCTCTTCTCAAACAATATATACTTATTAGCATTTCTATTCAAATCAAATTCAAAATCATAGCAAGCAAATTATTCTTAAATGAAGTTATGGATATAATATTAGAACAACTCACTGAAAAACTTAAAGAAAATGAAAATACCCTTGAAGCTTTCCAATTGCTATGTCAAAATCAGCTAGTTAGATAACTTAGGGCCTATAGAAAAGTCACAATTGTGGCACAATGCAACCAAGGCAAGTTTATTTATATAACACAGTTTAGTAAAAAGACATTAAAAGTGATTTATATGAATTAAAGAATAAATGAGAAGGAAATTGAAAGCAGAATAAAAGCAAAAAAAAGTTAAAAACATGATTAAAGCAGGTAGTAAAGACTTGACTGCTGAAGAAAAAGCATATTGAAGCATCATTACACAGAATATAATCAGACCAGAATAAAAGCTTGAATCCTTCTCTTGCACTATATTTATTGGTTTGGTTTTGCACAGCAACCGCAAAACATAATGCAAAAAAAGAGACCTGCAGGTAGAAAAATTAAGGTGGGCTGTCTAATATATAGTAGACTTCATTTTATTGATAAAATTAACAGATTTCATTAACTGTATTACAGCAAAAAGATTCTGGCTTCAAATTCCAACCTGGGGTGTTTTCTGCATTGGGTTTGCAGTTAGGTTAATTAGAGCGTCCCTCATGTTGGATGTGGTGGATCTGCTGTTAGACCCATTAACACTTATTCAGTATTAGAGGAAATTTAATCTTATAATCTAGATTATACTTATAACAGAAATTTATTTTTGTAATTTCTGATTTTATTGCTGTATTTATTTCACTTTATTCTCATAATAATATAACTTTATCTCATAATTAAAAATAAAATGTATAGCCTGGAGTCTGAAATGTTTCTGTAAATAACTATATAACTAATCTCCTGATGGTCTGACTTTATTTTCTTGATGTTTTTCTTGTATTATTAACACTTAATGTTCACAATATACATTTTTTGTCTTGAATTATTACCACTTTCACAATGATATATTTTAATTCTATTCTCCTCACCTTTTTTCTTGTAATATTGATAATGTTATCCCTTTATTTCTTCATAACTAATGTGTCCCTAGTACTCCATCATAAATCTGTGTCTATGCCAAATGTGAAAAATAAAGACCTCAAATATTTAGATTAAACTGATAAACTGTTATCTGTCTCATTGCTTTCTTAAAGCTTTATATTTGGGAAACCTACAGAGTATTAACAATTTAGGTAGTTTACTCTAGTGTGGAAAAAAAATACATTTGTTTCTTCCTAGCTGGTGTCCATGCAGGATTCACATTATGATACGTGGGAATTGACAGTATTTCCCCCAAAGTTAATAAATTCAGTCTTTTTTTAATGATGTTATCATGGGAATATAATAACGTATGTATTCTTGCATTCTTACTTGTTACAGGAAATGCCAGCAGATCTGGCTTGCACTATAAAAGTTGGTACCTTTCCACCTTTCCTGATTGGTGATATCTCCCCATAGCTCCTCTCTGCCAAATTCAATATGGTGGTGAAAAGCCCAAAGAGGAGTCTGCGTATTCATGTCTATGGATAAGACTACAGAAACAAATCCAATTCACAATGCATCAGTGTGAGAAGACTCACACTGATGCATTGTGGGCCCTCTGTTGGCCTGGAGGCCCTTAACAGCAGCTTAGTTAGCTTATGCCTTCAACCAACCAGAAGCAACGTCTGGCTCAGCAGGGGAGAAACTAAAGCAGCAATAACACCTAGTGGTATTATTATACCATGTTCATTTATCCAACTAACATGTTTGTTTTGCACAGATTAGGATATTTTCCCTGCACAGCTTTGAAGACAAGAACACTTCAGATTATTGTATAGAGTGGATTATCAGCTCCATCCCTGAGGCAGGACATAACTAGATTTCACAGCATTAATCAATCCAGAGGGTGATAAAATGACACTATTATTTCAGTGACATTTCAATCAGTGCTTGCTTTATTTTTGCTTATGACTTAAAAAGATAAGAAGCTTTGACACTGACTTTATTAAGCTGATCTGATAACAGGCATGATTCGTTCGCCCTCATTGTGTTTACAGAATATCAAGTTTCTGAAATCTGCATCGACTCAGAGTTAATTATCAGATTATAAGAGATTACAGGTCCAGTCAATGATTTATTCATATTCATATCAATTTGAGGCTTTTAATCATCTATCCAAACTGATTGCTTTTTTTTTCTGCATCATACAACTTTATTTTTTTGTTAAAAAGAAAATTAGGTTTACCTCCTGGAATTCATTGTGGATTTTCTGTCACCCTTATAGAAAAAAACGGTGCATAAAGACTCATAAAGGTATATTTTACTAATACTTATATAAATGATCATAAACAGTTTGTAAAGAAATCAAATACTTTTTTGGCCTCCCATAACATTCCGGCATAATTTTGGCTGAATATTTGAAAACTCTTCATGATAGGAAATATCAGTAAAATGTATTATTTTCCAGATGATTATCCTGCTTTCAAGCATATAAAGAAATGTTCTGTAAAGGGTTGAATTTAGGGCTTTCGGGGGTGACTTTTCCATAAGCACATAGTAAGAATTCAAAGCTTAGATGTGTGTTCGGAGATCCCTTTCCAGTTGGAACATCCACAAAGACTCATTTTCGCTCTTTTCAAACACATTTTTCTAATGGTTGCCAAGTAATACCTTAATCTTGAACAGGCGATTTCCACCAGTAGGCATGTGTTTATTTATGTTGGTGCTGTAAACTATTGTGACAGGATTTTTGCTTTCTTTCTTTCTTTCTTTCTTTTTATTTTACCACAGCTTCTTTTTTTGGTTTAGATGTCTCACTATTTTCAAATTTATGTCTAAGGCTTGAGATTTGATGGTTCCTGAATCATTCTTGAAGAGGATCCTAAACTCATTTCTTTCTGAGGGTCACTGTTCTACCAATTCTACTAGGAAAATGTCCACTATCCACCTGCTGTGGTTTTATGACCTGGATGATGGCTAGCATATGGATAACATTTACCCTGTGAAATACTAAAATACATTGAAACCTGGGCCCTGAGTTTTTAAAATTAATCAGTTTCTTTTAAGCAACCATAAGAACTGTTCTAATGCAATCCTGGACAGAAAATGTGTAGTTGTATGTGACTGTAATGGTGACTGTTTTGTAAACTTCTGAGCAGACTTGTATGTGGTGATGAAGAACATTTTTAAACGGGTGCATAAGATGTGTCAGAACGAATCGCAGAGAATCCCCACACATATAAAGAGATTCAATTTCCTGCACATCATCATAATCAAAGCAAGCATCTCTCAAAACAGGAGAATGTAGCAGTTTTTTATTGAATGCTGAATCTGGGAAAGATGCTGTCTTAAGAATTGGTTGTTTGGAAATGAGGGGGAACAGCTGAAATGCTTCATCATTACAAATCTGTTGCAGATGAAATTTGTACCTTTATTTCTGTCTCCCAGAAGGCAGAATGGCAATTCTTTGGTAGGTGTGGTGAACGCTTCCAGATTTCCTGATGACAGAGGCTCTAGAAGTTCAAAGCTTTGTCAGATCCACATTAGAAACACACATAAGAAGAGCATCCAACTGGAGTTATGCCAGAGGCTGATTGAATTGGCTACAAAGATACACTGATTTGTTTGCATTACAACATGACATAGGATATTAATCTAAATTCTTTGGGTGTATGCATAATTTTGAGCCTGTATATATCATGCTAATGTTGTGGGTTCCAGCAAATCCATATTTCAAATTTGCTAAACTTAATCATGTAGTTGTATGAAATTAGCCACATGGCCGAAATTTCAGAATCAAACTCTGAGGAAGATTTCCAATAACCACATTGAAAGGATCTGGTTTTAATTCTTTGCATGCATGTTTTATAATCGCTTCAAAATGTGGTACTTGGACTCTTTTACAAAGTACTTTATTATTGTCATGAAAGATTTTTGTTGGTATTCTTCTTACAGTTTTCACCAATCTTTCTTTATCCTCGGTCTGTCCAGCATTGTTCCTGATTGCTTGAAATCAGTGAATACTAAAGGCCTGGTTATGCTCCCGCAGTAGTGTGTTGCAGTGAGCTTGTCGCAGGTATGACGCAGATATTTTTGATTTATACCCAATTTTGAAGCGCGGTCTGCGCTATGTTATTCCACGCCACAACGCAAGAGGGACAATGACAAACTAACTGTGGGTCTGGATACACCTGAGGTGGTGAGGAAATGGAAAAACGCAAAAGTTTGTGCGACAGCTGAGGGACATGAGGGCAAAAAAGGCCGGGATCCAGGTGGAAAAAGGGTCCCAGCGTTCTCTGCACCTCACTCTTCTAGCTGGTCCATCTTCACGAGTCGTTTTCCACAATGGCCATACAAACAAAACAAGCCGGTAAGGTACCAAACAGGAAATACGCATAGGGCCGGATCTATCAAAGGTTTGCGTGTATAAAAACGTGAGCTATTTCACTGCGCACGCTAAAAAATTTACAAACTGATCTATCAACAGCGTGCTAAAAGAATTTGGTCTTTAACACGTGCTAAATAGCGCCTCTTATCCATTTAGTACTTTTTCTGCAATGAATATGCAATATGGGGCGTTTACACGCAAAAGTGCGTCTTGTGGGAGGAGAACATGTAAATATATTAATTTAGCACTCGCAAAGTGATTTATCAAACCTGAAAGCAATTTTGCTAACGGTATCTGACTCTATATTTAACACGTTTCAAAAGAAGGTGCAAATGGTCTGTATGCGTAATTGCGCACACATGGCAGCGGTTATTGTCGCAAGAAGGAGACATCGAAATGAAGCAAGGAGATGCAGAGAACGCATTTTTTCACTCCGTGTGAATATTTTTGCAATGAAGGAGGAAACGATCATCAAAACATATCGTTTATCCAGCATTGCCATTTTGGAGCTGTTGGGGGAACTCAGAATGGATTTGGAGCCAGCCACAAGGAGGACCCACGCAATACCAGATATCACAAAACTCCTTGCAACATTGCACTTTTTTGCATCTGGGTCATTCCAGCGTACGGTTGCAGCGAGACCTGGGATCTCCCAATCTCGTTTTTTCCGAAGTGCTGTCCGACGGGGTCGGGGTTCTCCCCCTGCGCCTGTGGAACAACGTGCCAATGCTGCTGGGATGCGTACGCGCAGTAATCTCATCCACAGTCACTTCTTGTGAGCCATTTGGTATGTGCATTTTTTTACAGGCCAATACAAAACACCTGTTTTTTTGTTTGTTTTTTACTGCAGTGAAGTAGAAATTCAGCCACATACCACCTTAGGGAATAAAGGTTGCCAAAGTTTTTTCTTCTGTAGAGCGAATGTAGAATTGACCAATCAGATGCCTCCTGTCTGCGGTCACCTTCAGTTTTGGAGAGGTGCAGCAGAGTGTCTGCAGAAGGGGGGGGGGGGGGGTGTCATATCTGCGTTCACTGCGACACACGCAGACGACCTGGTTTGTATAAACCAGCGTTAAAGCTGAATCATTTTTTTGAAGTACAGAGAGAGATTTGAGGTGTAAGAATACAGAGTTTGAAGCTTTTCTTAGCTTGAAAATATACATAACTTTAATGTTTTCTGTGGGTAAACATCTTTGCATTGGTTTATTGAAGTGTGAGGAAATCATATATGGTTTTCCCCTTTTCTTACAGAGATGAACATTTTAAAAGGTCAGCTTCTAATTTGTGTTCAACAGCCTTTACATGGCAAACCAACTGCATTCATGTCAGCTTAACCAGAGGTTACTCTTGTGTAATTTAACATCTGCCTAGATCCAGCTGTACTCTGAGTACATCAGTGGACAAAGAACTCGTGAAAACCAAGGAACACTGGACATAGGTCAGGAATAAAGTTGTGGAGACATTTCAGTCATGCTGTAGAGACAACCCCACCGTTGCAGGGATGTTCAGCTAAACTGACGGGAAGGGCAAAAAGAGCATAATCACAGAAGCAACCCAGAGGACTCTAAAAAGGCTCCAGGTCTGCTGAAATATAAGAGACATTTTTTTCACTACCAACTCTACAAATATGGCCTTCATGGAGGAAAGGCAGAAAGCTTGGAAACATAACAAAAAAATAAATTTAATTTGATTAAACTAGCAATAAACCTTATGAATCACATTAAAAACATGATGAGTGACAGAAAGCTAAGAATTCCACTTTGCTCTGAAAACACCATGCCATCAACAAAATATGGTAGTGGCAGAATCATTCTGTGGGAATTCTTTTCTTTAGCCAGGACAGAAGCAGATCAAAGTTGATGGAAACCTGGATGCAGGAAAATAGAGGCCAATCCTGGAAAACTAGATTCAAACCTGCAGATTTAAAACAGTGGGGAAGGTTTATCCTCCATGTTGTTTTCTCCACCATACCATTTTGAAAAATAAATAAATAAATAAATAAACTTTTAAAATCCTTAATGTAGAATAAATAAATAAAAATATGCTAATTATTATTTTCACAATTAATAATATAACAACTGGGCAAGCTTCACAGGAATTAAGAGAAACTGAAAGTGCAATAAGTCATTTATTTAATATTCATACATTTCCCAGAAGATGCTTGTTGGAACTTGACAACAGCTGTGTAACTCAATATTTTCATGTAAGCGACTACTGCTGACAGCTGGAAACAAATATCAGCTCCAAGCTGTAAATTTCCACATTCACCTGAAGAAAAAAAAAAAAAAAAAAAACATTCTTCCAAAGTTTATGTACTTTTATAACCTGTCTGACTTGTTTCTCGCATCTGCTGCACCAAGTGTTGATCATTGGAGGTGCTCCCATAAAAGCTGAACGTTTCCATGTTAAAGCAGATCTCCCCTGCCTCTACAAATCAGTGATGTTTTAACCATTTTGATTTACAGATATTAGGTATCTATAAGGGAGCTTTTCTTTAGTCCTTAATCTGCCACTCCACCCACCCTTACACACATGAACATCTCTTATCCCCCTCGGCGCCAAAAGAGCCACCAGTGGAAAGGGGAAGGAGAGAAGAATGGGCCTTCGAAAGGCTGCGGATGAGAGTTGAGTGAGGGAGCGAGGGAATGAGAAAATGAGAAGGAGAGACAGCATTGATTCCATTCTTTGGGGCCTTAAAGACATGTTTCCCTCAGATGTTGGCTCTTCTTCAGATGCTAATTGCTCACTCTTATTCCCAAGCTGGGCCTTAGCATAACAATAGAATGGAAGTGAAAGAGCTAAACCTCTGCTTTCTTTAAGAAGCCAAAGCTGGGGCTTTTCTCGTGCACTAACGCCCAGCTCCCTCTTTGTGCTCTAACTGAAAGGCCTGTGGAACGTAAAGGCAAGGTGATCACAGAGTTTACTGAAAGTGAGACTGAAACAACACATGTGCCTGTAACTAAAAATGCTTCTGTGAAGTCATTGAGAGCCAGGAGAAATGGCCAAATATAGAGCGGTGAACGTGCCATCACTTGGGTATGATGACAGCACTCATTTTGAATATTATCAGCTTTTGGTTTTAAAGCTACGGTGAATTATGTCTGTTGGAAGGCTCCAACCCAAATGTTATGACTGTGTGTCCCGTGCTGGCTTGAAGACAGCATCAGGCTCATCTGAGAAGCAGTTGGTAGAATTTCTGGATGAACCGCATCCTGACCTTGATGAGTTCTTAGTAGATACAACGAGGCCCGATAACCTCTGACCATAAACATGGAACGTGTTTGGCTTTATCATTAGCCACAGATTAGACAGAAAGGACACATGGATAAGGTGGGACGCACTGGCTCTGCAGAGACGTGATGATTTGGACTTATCCCTGTTTGTGGGGAGTCAGTGTGTTCCTTATTGATCTGATACGCTTTAACTATCATGACTTTCCGCAAAAGGGCATGTCTTTGCATCATAGTTAAGTTATTCTGGAATCAATTTAAAACGTGGTTACTGGACAGACCAACGTTTAGACTAAGCAGTGTTTTAAAAACCTTTAACGTTCCTAAGGACTTTGGACTTTATCATTTTGGTTTCCCATTTTTGTGTTATTTTTTTCCATTCATTTCAATGAGGACTGGCTAAGTTCAGTGCATAAGGGGCAGAACCCTGTAATCTTAGCTCTCCAAGGGCCTGATGTCACCCCTTCATCTGATTCAGATCTGTTGGATTGGGATGAAACGTAAAAGATGCAGGATACCAGCCCATGATGTCTGACCCCTGCAGTCAGTCTTTTTCTATCTTAGTGTTTTATAACTCTTTCTAATTAAATCCAGTGATCACTGTCCCTCTAATCACCTCTGTACTTTGTATGACACCCCATAAAGCCTCGCTGTTTTTCCTCCTGCCCTATAGCTCCCGCAGATTTTCCACTTTTATTCAGGTTTTCATGCATTACATATAAAAAGTCGTGTTAATTGGTATCATTAAAAAAACTTCCAGTATGATTCTTTTGTCCTTCTGCTTGTGTTTAGCTGAAATTCAGCATCAAACCATGAAACATCCTCTGCCAGTTTCCCATCTTTTCATGCTAAAACCAAAACCTTCACATCATGAAGCTCATGCCTGTGAAATAGTCGGAAAACAATACATGATTTTTTAGAAATTAGACAGAAATGTGAGCACTTGTGTCTTGACAACAAACCTTACATGTCTCTACCAGATTTGCAAATTTAAATCTTGACATTTTAACTACTTTTTCTTTGCAGGTTAGATCAAGCCCAGCCAAAAAAAAAAAGTTTGACAATGTCAGTTCAGAGGTCTTGTAAAAAATATTTCTGACTGGATTTAGGCGAGGACTTTGACAGGGCAATGCTAAAACATGATTCAGTAAAGATTTAAGCCAACCCACTGCAGCTCTGTCTGTGTGAACCTCCACCCTTATCCGCCATCTTTGCTGCCTCTTGCAAATTTTATTGAAGGATTGCCCTGTATTTTTGCTCCATCCATCTCCCAAAACATGAACTGATTAGCTTCCCTGTAGCTGCTGAAAAAAAAGCATCTAAACCGAATAACGTTCAGGTTGATCTGTTGAGTTACTTTTCGCCCTTGGGTATTGCTTTGCCATTGGACATATAAAAGTTTTTACTTTTCTTTACACAATGGAAGCTGCAGCATGAACTTTGTGTAGCTTTCATTTAGCAAATACTTTTTGTTACTACTCTGCCAGAAATATCTAGATGTCCTGTGAACGGATTCTCCCACCTGAGGTGTGGATCCCTTTGGCTCCTCCAGGGACACCACCGTTCTCTAGGCTTCACCTCTGATGAATGTTTTTGCAGTTGTGCCTGTTTTCATGTTATAACCTAACTCTTCGTCAAACTTCTCCCTGACCTGTGTGTTGTGTTCTTCCATCTTCAGGCTGCTTTTCTTCACCGATGCTCTTCAACAAACCTCTGAAGCCTGAGTGGTATTCAAACTTAGAAACAATCGAACAGTCGGATTGTAAATGATGAAACTGGTCTAATCTGGGGAGCAATTGGGTTAACTGGATTTTATCAACAGAAAATGATTAAAAGGATTTTGCATTTCAGGTGGTTCCATATTATTTATCTATTTTTTTTTTAATGCACAGAATTTCAAACTTCTGGAGAAAGATTTATATTTGTTTTGCACGAACAAGAAAAGAAACTTGCTCCACAATGGAATAACATTGGACTTTATTCTGTCTCATGCTTTTATTGACTGCCTCCAGTTACCCTACCTCAGACACCTCTGATCTTCTTTTCTTTTACTGCCCCTCCCCTCTGATGCAGATGAACAGTTGGTCCAGGTGCAACACAGAGAGGAAGTTAGCACCTCCTCAGCACAGTGACACAGTCTATTTAGATGCAAAACACTGGGCTAAATTTGAAAATGTGTGAACACAGGTGTGTGTCTGTGGGAGCAAGACACTATTGGGGATGTTGTTGCTGGAGCCACTAATCTGTTTGTCCTGACGTACTCTGTGTTTGCTCTGATGCTGTTGAATGGCTGCATTGTGTAATTAGATGCTTTGCGGGAACACATTTTGGTTTTATGTTGCAGAAGAAGCAGCTGGAAAAAAAGGCTCCTGCAAACAAACGCAGAGCCTTCATTTTACTTCTGCTGAGGCATATTTTTTTTGTTTATTTTCTGTTTTCTGCCTGCTCTCTTATTTGTGTGGATGCATATGTGTGTAGGCTGAGAGGAAGTCGGCGGTGGCACCCAGTGTCATTTGAAGCGGAGTGCCTGGCGCCACTGCATCAGGAACATCACTCCCCAGTGCCAGGCTCATTTTTATAAGCGCTCAGTAAATGACACACAGCTGGCGGCACAGAGACAGCTGTCACTGCCGTCACTACGCCCTAATCTGCCTCTGCCTTTTTCCTTCTCTTTTCCTCCTCTCTCACACTCTGGTGTTCAGCTGGGCCACCTCCCATCCTCCTCCCTCCTCCCTCCCCTCTGGGTCCAGACTTCGTGGAGCCGAAGCTGCAAAAAACGCACTTCCTGGAGCTGGTGTCCACTTCCTTTTCTTTTTGTTGGACTTCCTGCACTGCCTCTGTGATCAAGCCGGCCAGAGTTGACTCTCTGGGAGAGACTTCCTGATGCGCAGACAGCTGGGGAGATAATTCTGTGCTTTCTGCTTTTGTCAGGAATTTTCTTTTCTTTCTTTTTTTCTGTCTCCTGTTCTGTGTCTCCAGAGGTCTACCCTCCACCTCTGTACTGTTTTTCCATTTTCTCCTCTGCAAAGCAAATCTGATTCCCCTGAGAAACTTAGTTGTATTTAATCCCCTTTAACCTCACATTTTGACATAAACGTCTAAATATTTTATCTTATCGAGATTTTATATGTCACCAAAGTAATGCATATTTATAAACTATAAAGATAACTATAAATGGTTTACCTGTAAAGCAAACAAACTAACAGGAAAATTTGGCATTTATTTACAATGAAGAGGAATCTGTCGACTAGATGAACCAAATATAAGCCCTGTACATCACTGTAAACCCGCCGTCCCCAATCTGAAACAGATACCCCATTCACACTACCCTTTTGAAACCATGCCGAGATCAGTCCGAGCACGGTAACCGAGATAATTGTTGAGTGTAAATGGCACGCAACACTGAACCGGACCGTGCCAGGCACAATCTAAGTTCTCATCTAAGAAAGATTGCATGAGCAGACCGCGTCATCTCCTTCAGTCACCCCCCTGTAATCATGAAATTTCAGACATTCATAAAAATACTAGCTTCCCTAGTCTCCCACACAGTTTCCAGTGATGACTCTGCTTAGCAATGTGAGGAACCTCAACGTCTCTCATCGTTTCCTGCGTCTGTAAGCCCTGATTAGACTATCGTTTTTATGTATCCACTTCTCAAAAGCCGACTCTGTCAAATAAATTCACCAAAGGCTGCCTTCTTTGCCTGACACTCCGCAAACAACAAAAAACAATTATAACCAAACTTTCTGTATGTTATGGGCACCGCCATGTTGATTTGCTTGATGCCCTCTAGAGAGCAGCAGTACCGTAGATCGTCACTAGGAGGCAAGGAACCGTGCTAGCGTGTGTCAATGGTTGTAAGGAACCGAGCTCGGCACGGTTAACTGATCCAAGCTTGGTCCGAACTCGGCACGGATCGGTTTCAGAGGGATAGTGTAAACGGGGCTATAGTTGGGACAGCATCATGCCCTTGGGTTGCTTTTTATCAACATGTAGAGAGAAACCCATTTGAGTTGATAACACAATGGCGGAGTTCAGTACAGGCCGATCCTGGAGGTAATCTGCTAAAAGCTACAAGATACTCTAAACTGGGGTTCACCAGTTTCACCTTCCAGCAGAAAATGTAACTGGAGATCAACAGAACAGAATAGAATATATGAAAGGATAGTCCTGTGTGCAAATACTTCAAGGTCCAGACAAACATCTAATTGAGAGTATGTGCTAACAATTAAAAATCTAGCTTTTAAGAGGCGGGGTTAATCCTTAACCCACCTGTAACGTTTCTATATGCAAAAACGATAGTAAACCATCTAAGATATCCTTTAAATTCTAAAATTATGCAAGTCTTTGTTAATCTCTTCCAAGTAAATGAAAACAAGTTTGTGGTATTTTTTTAAGGAGTGTGAATATTTCTGCAAGGCACCGCAGGTCCTGTTCTAACTGTTCCAGTTCCTGTTCCAGTGCCAACCTTTGGTTGATACCCTCACAAAGAAATAGACCTACCAGACATCATACAATTTATTGATTTCATGAGATGTTATTGAAGCACACTCCGTACCTGTCCATTGGGATGAAATACGCAGTAATATTGCATAACGCTTTATCATTTGAACGAAATGATGTTCACCTCACCCTCCCTTCTGGCTAAGCGAAGTGGAATGCAGTGGGTGTTGCTGTGTGGGTCTGGATAATACTGACAGCCTGGTCCTAAACGGTACACCGACCTTGTGAACAGTAACAGGACAATCCACAGACAGGCTGCAAGGAAGAGGGTAAGAAGCTGAACTAATCCAGGCCTGCAGAGAGAAACTATCCAGAGAAAAGAGGATGGGTATAGGAATGGATGGAGGAAAAAAAAACTCTTTGGTTTTGCATGCCTGTCTGTCTGAACTTGCATCACATCACCTGCCATAAATGTTATCACAGCTTGTGATGCAACATTGTTAACTTGTAGCCAGAATAAATGTACTCCTTGCTACCAGCGCATGGTAAGGTAGGACGCCTGGGAAGGCCTGAGGAGAGATGGCGTCAGGACTAGCCAATAAAAACATGTGTGCCAGTAAAAGAAAAAATAGCTGCTTTGACATATTAGACCCCATCAGTCTCATAGACGCATAGACACTACAGCAGAAAGTCTCCTTTAAAAGGAGCAGTTACCCTGTTAGGATCAGAAAGCTCCAGGTGTGTGCGATGGAAATATGAGTCTTTGCATATTTGTGGTTTTCACAGGCAATAATGTGATAAAGGCAAAACAACAAGATGAACTACAGGTGCTTTTTTTTTTTACCAGAACAGTCTGTAGTCAAATTCGCCAAAAGGATATTAACCTGGCTTTGTTTAAATGTATAGATTGAACCAGCAAACAAACAGTAATGAACATTATGGTTAAAGGCTGAATAAAGGGATTAAAGGGTTTGGTAGCAACTTCTGGGTGTTTAATCCAAGCCTGTATTCTACTATGATGGATTTGACAGGGTGATAGAGGCTTAATATAGAGAAACATTGATCTGATTGTCAGAGCACCAACTGTTTTTATTTTTTAAAGAAACCTTTGAAAGGATAGACCAACACAAAATAGTACAAAGTTGTGAAGTGGGACAAACTTTTATTTTAACCATTCCATTGTAGCTTTCATTAAATTGTTATGGTTGTTGGGAGGTTACCCTCCTGCTTAGTCTCAAGATCTACAGTATGATCCTGCCACTACCGTGCTTCACCATGGTAATGGTGTTACACTGAATCTGGAGTGTTGACTGTACACAGGGTTACCTTTTCACATGTAGGCAAAAAGAAAAATAAGTTTAGCTGCATTGGAATATTTTATGTTCTGGGTCATGTTTGCCTTGACTTCTACTTGGCTTGTGGCAAAGTGCAGAAAGGACTCATCTTTTCAGCAGCTGATTTCTTCTTCTGCCTGGGGTGTTGTTTATAAACTAACCCTGTGACCTGTCTGCTTGGTTTCTTTGTCTTCATGCCATGCTGTTTGTTCTCTAATGTTCACTAACGACCCTCTGAGGCCTTCACAGAACCACTGAATTAAGACTGGGATTAAGTAATTGGGAGAAGGACTCGTCATTATTGAGGTTCCTACCGAAGGCAACTGTATTACATCCGAAACCATAGTAAAGAACGGTCTAACAGAGGGTTCGATTTTTATTTTGAAAAGAAAAATCATGTAAGTGTAGACTAAGAAACTTACAACAATATAATCCAACATCTCTAAGATATTAAGCAGCTTAGCTGAGAATGTTTTTTTCATATAGAAGGAGATGCTTCAGAGGAACCCAAGGATGAATGTGTAATGAGCTCAAAATAACTTAAACTCTGTTTTCTCTCTCATTTTTCTCCCTCCTCCCTGTGTCCTCCCTCCTCCCCTCTCAGTCCTTTTTTTTCTCCTCTTTTGGGAAACATGCCTTTCCCAGCTGCACAGCCCCCACAGCGCGAGGCCAGGCCAGGAGCACAGCTGGCCAGACTTGGTGGAGCCAGTCGACAGGCGCATGGAGCGCAGCCCGCCCAGAGCCCGCTTCCTCCGCAAACATGCCCAGGTGTGGGGCCTCTGAGCTGGGCTTCTGATCTCCACCAAACAACACTGAGTGTGTGCGTGCGTGTGTGCATGTAGTGTGTGCAGAGGGATGAGGGATCAAGAAGGCAAAGATGGGGGAGGAGGAGGGGTGTTATGGGGTAGAGAGAGAGGAGGGAGGTGATGTGGTGGTGGTGGGTGGGGGGGGGTCCCTGCTGAAGCTGTGTCAACATTGTGTGTTAATGTGTGTGATTGTGTGCATCTGTATCTGCATGTGTTTGTGTTTCGGGAAGCGAGGGGTCACCCCTGGGGGAGACGGTGGGCAACAACAATTACTGCAGCATTGTAGCTAAATTGTGTCTGAATTGTTGGTCCCTGCCCACAGCCTGCCAGTGCCAGGAGAGAGACGCGGAGTGGGGATGTAATTGCTGCACAGTGCCTCATTTGAAAGATGCAACACTGCTTATTAGCATAAAGCAAAACATAAATGGTCACCTGCAGAACGAGTGGAAACTTAGAGACGCAGATGAATTGATCTCTGTTCGGATAGCTGTTTGTTTACAGCATTTGTCAGAGTTAACCACCAAAACTTGTGAAAGATTGGTGAAAGCATTTTTTTTCCACTTTCAGCCTTATTATCAAAGTACTCCTACAAGTTTTCCTCCATGTCTGCATGCTTTCTATTGTCTCCAGAGTCCAGATTTACCTGTTGAGCCATCCTTTTAACACACCTGGCTCTGACACAGAGATAGGCTGTGTAGAAAGTTCATGATTCACCTCAAAAAGCACAAATATACATTACATTTCAGGTTTCACTGTAACTGTAAAATTGCATGTGGCTAATTTGAATTCTAGTGCCTCCGTGCACCTCTATCATATCCCCTTCAATCTCATTTTATTTAACCGTGTTTCGGCTTAAGTTGACCTCACTTTGGCCTGGTTGACATCTAAGTCAACCGTTCACCTTTAGAACCGGTTTCCAGCATGGGTGCACACCTTCAAATAAATGCACATGCCGGGTAGAGCTTGCACGCACAGCTCTGGTCAAAAGGGAGGCATGTGAGCTGGGGTCAGATCAGATAAGGTGAGGCCAGACAGCCTCAGATAAGCTCTTTGAATGGCTCTATCTGCAGCGTTAGGGAGATGTTCCCCCCTATAGCAGTTTCACATGACGACTGTTAGCCAAGCAACTACTGCTGGCCCATTGGTGTCCAGGCCCTGCTACTAATTAACTGGGGTAGCCCAGGGCTGTCTGACTGACTGCCTTGTCTCCAGCATCCCCCCACTACCACCCCTCACTCAGGATTGCTCATGCATGCATGCTAGCTGACACTCAAGTAAATACACACATAGACAGAGAGACGCCTATCTGTCTTGGACCCAAAGAGAATCTCCTATGGTGTAGGTGGCCCCCTTGTGGAACAAAATCCAATTTCTAGAAAATTAAAATGAATCCCCCCTGTATCCAAGATATTTATCAGTAGTTAAATAGCACGGGACTCTTTTAAAACCTTATCAAGGGGATTACTTTACCTGGTTGCTGTGTAAAATATTTCATCATAATCTTCATTTTTGTTGAAAAATATACAGGTTAGGGTTAATTGAGCCACCTAGGGGTAAAAGCACCTGTATATGTCATATGGGTTTTTTTTTGTTTGTTTTTTTGTGCATCACTTTGAATTGAAGATATAAAAGTAAAATAAAAAATATTTTGTTAAAAAAATATTGGAATAAAAATGATGATGCAACCATTGAACACTATCAAACAGGGAAATATATAATGACTGCACCAAACTCAGAAAAGGAAAGTGGGGTTTTCTAAATAATATAGATGACTTCACATTACAATCCAGACCTTTTCAGGGAAATGTGAACTGCTGTTGTCTTCATGCAATTCCTCCAGCCTTTTAAAATTGATGTAGCTTTTTATCAATTCACTTTAAGGAAAAAATGGCACAATTTCTTTCAAAGCAGTGACGGCTGGTGGAGTTTTTTGGCCAGCGGAGGGCTATCACTTTTGAAGAAGACAGATTTATACCAAAAACCAATCATTAGCATACTAAGGTATCACACCAATATATTTACATGAATGCCAACAACAACATTCAAATTTTTTTTATGAAAAAACTTTAAATCAGTAAAACCTGTTATAATCCATGCTGGGTCAGATCCTGACGTTTGATAAAGGAGGCAGGGAAAGTAGAATCAAGCGTTAGCCTCGCTGCATGCATTCTTGTTGCTAAATTATTCTATAAACCTGTCAATCAGCCGCACTTTATAACAGAAGACTGTGACATCAGTGCTGTGGTGGGAGGTGTTTTGCATTTAAAGTTGCTTTCAGCTCTGGACGCAGGAGAGCTGCGCCCCAGGATGGTCCTATCTTTTGCATTGAAGAGAAGCTACTATGTACAACTTTTAACAAGAGTTGAATTTTCCTTCCCATTGCAGAAATACGTCACCAATCCAATGATGAACACAACAGCTTTACTCGTCTTTAAAGATTAAGTATTTATTTTGCACATCTAAGCTGCCTCTATTGGCCAGCCGTCACTGCTTGAAAGCAAAAGTAAGGGTCTTACTCAGATTCTTCTGAGAAATCTTTTACTAATTTTTTTCGCCATCAAGATTATCACCCAAGCCAATATTAAGGTAGCACCTGTTTTTGGTTGCTGATTCAAGCACCTGTTCAATCTATCCGTCATTGTGTCCCTTGGAAAGATAGTTTCCCTGATTTGCCTGCTGTTGATGGTCAGAGGCTGTTAATCATATTGTAGCCTCACTTCTGTTAGTCTGCCCAGGGGCAGTAATGGTTTCAGTATAGCTTGTGAGAGTGATATGGAAATATGGGGTCCTTGCTCTTGATAAAGTGTTTCATTCCCACTGGCCAACACAACCCTTTAAACACTGGAACAATGGGCTTTTAGTGGCACTGGGAGAGGCTCACTGATGCGTGTCTACCTGGGTCAAACAACTCGGCAAGCAGTCTGTGTTAAAATCGCCTCAGCTCAGACTGTCAGGCTGTGGAAACGCCACACGTGGGTTGACCCACTAATTAACGTAATACCATTGAGTGCACATATGGACGTCAACAAACCATGCCAGCCTCGTCTGATTTAACAAGCCGAAAAAAATTAACTTTGCATTCGATAAACATGGAGCAACACTGGTAACAGGGATCCGGAAAGTTAAAAGAGCGAAACAGTGAAGCAAACTTACTAAGCCTTAGCTTTCTTACATGTTGCTCTACATTGTTTACTTTCCTGATTTATGTCCCACTGTTGAGATCAACAATGCTTACTCAGCATGATGGTGTCACCAGACATGGAGCATTGGGGAACAGAGGCCATGCAGCTTGACAGCTAGGAGTTAGATCCAGCCTTTTTGCTAATGAGAAGGGAGCCAAATGCCAGTTGTTAGCTGGTAGACGTGTTAACCTGTTATTTTTAATGGGGAAGAGGCTTAAAGGAATAGTACACCCAAAACATGATTAGCCTTCATTTTCTACTCACCCCCATGCTGAACAACACTCTGGAGTACTTTTTTGATATCTCAAATGCATCTGGAGATCTGGGAGGCTTCTTGCTGTCTGCTGACATTCAAATAATGGAGGTCTATGGTGCCCGAGACAGAAAGGTCCATAAAAGTCCACAAAAAACGTGTCAATATTCCTCCATACTGCTCGTCCAATGTATTCCAAGTGTCCTGAGTGGGAAGCGTCCATAATTTACTCGAAACAAAGTAATTTAGAATGTTTTTAGAGCATAAACAGTAGTGTATAGGACTTCCTAAAAGCGTGTTCGCGAGTCTACGGAAACTGCGGCAGACCAAACCAGACGAAAGTGCGCATTCAGCTCGGCAAAGAACTCATGCTCTTCCTCAACACTGAAGTCCTCAGACATTTTTCTTTCGTTGTTTCTTTCTTTGCACAGGTAAACAGCACATTTCTTCTTCTACGCTTGCATTATCGGCAGAGCAGACGCTGAATGCGCACTTTCGTCTGGTTTGGTCTGCCGCGGTTTCCATAGACTCGCGAACACGTTTTTAGGAAATCCTATACTCTACTGTTTATGCTCTAAAAACATTCTAAATGACTTCGTTTCGAGTAAATTATGGACTCTACCCACTCAGGACACTTGGAATACATTGGACGAGCAGTATGGAGGAATATTGACACGTTTTTTGTGGACTTTTATGGACCTTTCTGCCTCAGGCGCTGGGCACCTCCATTATTTGAATGTCAGCAGACAGCAAGAAGCCTCCCAGATCTCCAGATGCATTTGAGATATCAAAAAAGTACTCCAGAGTGTTGTTCAGCATGGGGGTGAGTAGAAAATGAAGGCTAATCATGTTTTGGGTGTACTATTCCTTTAAGCATGGATAATTTACCTACAATCATCTAATATGCCCTAAAAATAATAAGCTTTAGAAACATTGCTATTCGCTCTTCATGGAAAAGTTAATTGAATTCCTGGTTCATCATATGCCAAGGCATTTGGCTCAATTTACCCCACAGCCACCTTTTGAAAAAAACAGCTTAGCTTAACATTTCAAGATAACATTAATTGAAAGGTTCAAATTGTTTAATATGCAAGTAAATCATTAACATATATAGTGTATACACTACTCAAAAAAAATAAAGAAACACTTCGTTATCAGAGTATAGCATCAAATTAATTAAACTTCTGGGATATTGATTGGGTCAGGTAAGTAGAAGAGGGGGTTGTTAATCAGTTTAGGCTGCTTTGGTGTTAATTAAATTAACAACAGGTGCACTACTGTTAGCATGAGGCACTACCTGGACCCTACAGAGGTTGCACAGGCAGTCCAACTCCTCCAGGATGGCACATCAATACGTGCCATTGCCAGATTTGCTGTGTCTCCCAACAGAATCGCACAAGCATGGAGGAGATTCCAGGAGACAGGCAGTTACTCCAGGAGAGCTGGACAGGGCCGGAGAAGGTCTACAACCCCTCAGCAGGACCGGTATCTACTCCTTTGTGCAAGGAGGAGCAGGAGGAGCACTACCAGAGCCCTACAAAATTACCTCCAACAGGCCACTGGTGTGAATGTCTCTGACCAAACAATCAGAAACAGACTTCACAAGGGTGGCCTAAGGGCCCGACGTCCTCCAGTGGGCCCTGTGCTTACTCCCCGGCACCATGGAGCTCGATTTGCATTTGCCACAGAACACCGGAATCGGCAAGTCCGCCACTGGCGCCCTGTACTTTACACAGATGAGAGCAGGTTCACCCTGAGCACCTGTGACAGATGTGAAAGGGTCCGGTGAAGCTGTGGAGAACATTATGCTGACTGTAACATCATTCAGCATGACCAGTTTGGTGGTGGGTCAGTGATGGTCTGGGGAGGCATTTCTATGGATGGGCGCACAGATCTATACTGGCTAGACAACGGCACCCTGACTGCATTTAGGTATCGGGATGAAATCCTTGCACCCATTGTCAGACCCTATGCTGGTGCAGTGGGTCCTGGGTTCCTCCAGGTGCACGACAATGCCCGGCCTAATGTGGCGAGAGTATGCAGGCAGTTCCTGGAGGATGACGGAATTGATACCATTGATTGGCCCCCCACACTCGCCTGTCCTAAATCCAATAGAACACCTCTGGGACATTATGTTTCGATCCATCTGACGCCGCCAGGTTGCACCTCAGACTGTCCAGTGATGCCCTGGTCCAGATCTGGAGGAGATACCCCAGGATGCCATCCGCTGTCTCATTGTCAGGCATGCATACACGCACGTGGGGGCCATACAAATCACTGATTAACATTTTGAGTTGCTGCAATAAAATTTCAGCAAAATGGACTAGCCTGCCGCATCATTTTTTTCACTGTAATCTTTGGGCTGTCTTTGTAACCCTCTGTAGGTTGATAATTTTCATTTCCATCAAATGTTGTGGCATCCTTTAGTTCCTAACACATCACCCGGTCCATATCAGTATAAATAAAAACCATGATTTTTTTCCCCCATTGAGATCTAATGTGTTTTCAAAGTGTTCCTTTAATTTTTTTGAGCAGAGCATTTTAGACCTGGACAAATCAAGTTTCACATAACAGTACAAAAAAGCTGAGATGTAAAGAAATATTAATTTCACAAGAAAAAAAAAACACACACAGAAAAAGTAGAAATTCAATAGAAATTAAACTTTATTGATCTCACAATGGAGAAATTCACTCTCTGCATTTAACCCATCCCCTTTGGCGAGCAGTGGATTGCCACTGCAGCACCTGGGGAGAAGTGTGGGGTTAAGGGTATTGCCCAGAGACCCAGAGTGCCGGCTGTTGGGATTGCACCGAGTGTTTGTAACCTTCTCAGAGAATAAGCGCACTGCACAAACCACTAGTCCAACACTCCCACAAGTACGAGGGGACTTATTTAAAGAGGTCATAGAATGCAAAACAGAGTTTACATTATCATAGATGAATAACAATAGTTCAATGGGTGAAATAGATTTACAGAGAAGTTCAAACCCCATCGATAACCTCCTTTCTCTGCAAATCTCACAATTCTAAACTTCCAGCATAAAACAGGGCTAATTCAAACAATACCCCCAATTGACGTCAGTTTGGGGATGTTGCCCTATTTGGTTCTGGCCTGCACTTTTGTCTCGCCTCGAAATTTACATACAAACTAGCCCACTGGTTCACTGGCCTAAGAGCATGAATAGAGGTAGATCTAAGACACCAGTTTAGCTATTTAGCCTACAGTTCGGTTTACTTCTACAAGAATTATAAAGCGGGCAGTTTCTATATTGAAAATGAGCCAAAACCATAGGCGTAAATGCAGTGTTCCAAGCTACATGGAGAGAGGGGAAATTTTTCAGTCTTCCCAAGGATCCAAAGACTTGATTCCTGCAAAGTTTGAAGCTCAGTTGTTTTTAACGAAGACAGCTTTCAAAATCTTGGAAAGTTCAAAGCAGGATTTGCTAAACCTCTTTTACTGAAATGAGGGGCTGTTCCAACCGCAAGGCCATCACAACCGCAAGCTGTAAGTATTATTTAGTTACTAAGATGTTGATAGCTATGCTAGCATATCTATGGTGATCAGATTTGGGCATTCGAACTGAGCCACCACCTCTGAGGCTGGTCCGAACCCGACCAGGTGATGGTATGCTTCCTCCTGCCTGCTTTACCCTGCTTCATGGTAAGGCAGGCTTGGGGAAGCACGGGGCCACCGTATTCAAGGCTACCATCACCAGGTCAGGTTCGGTTGCTCCTTAACCCTCTGGCTCCCTGCAACGGACCAGGAGCTCACGGCTTGGTTCTGCTGCGCGGTAATCGACCAAAATCCTGGACGATTTTGAAATTCCCCCGGACATTTATTTAAGTATAAAAAGTAGGACATGTCCGGGAAAAAGAGGACGTAAGTACACTTTTTAGGTATCTATACTTTACTCCATTACTTATTTTTCCTCCTACTTTTGACTTCTACTCATTACATTTTCACACAAGTATCTTTACTATCTATTCCTTACATTTTTAAAACAAACGTTACTCGTTACTCTTGGCTTCGGTTTAAAGCACAGGTCACAGATTAGCGGACTGCGATGTTATGAACAACATTAAATCCAAAGATTTTGTCCGAGGTAAAGCTGATGTATTTGTTGTAGTCTCTTGTTATTCACACACAACAATAAAAAGTGATTAGCCGACATGGGTTTTAAAAGCTTTGTCTTCAACTGAAAATCAAACACGCATCTACACAGACCAGTGTGATGCATTCGTGAGCATCAGACAGCTATGGTGCATTCAGGAGCATGGGACATTTCAGACTTACAAGGAAAGAGACAAAAACGGAACAGAACTCATACAATAATGTATTTATTCAGAAACAGTGTGGGCTTTCTTATAATACTGAATGCTCTATAATTGTATTTCTGTTATTTTTTTATTATTCCCATCTGCTAGCTTTTTCTTCTAAAAAATCTATAATATTACAGCAGCAAATTAT
>NW_015150905.1:423692-426726 GCF_000732505.1 Cyprinodon variegatus | reverse complement strand
CGAGAGTGTATCGGGAGATGGAGACGGAGACCAACAAGACCTCCCTCATCCTTGGCCCTATCTCAAAGAATTTTTTGAAATAGTGGAAAAATTGTGCTTTCAATTCATATAGTGTTTTCTGGCCTTTTTCTTAAAGGTTACTTTATACTTTTATACTTTAAGTAGTTTTTGGAGCACATACTTTTTCACTTACTTTACTTGAGTAAAGAGGTCAAGTTGATACTTCAACTTTTACCAGAGTGTTTTAAAACTGCAGTATCTATACTTCTACTTAAATAACAAATGTGTGTACTTTTGACACCACTGCATGCGTCAAGAGCACCTTTGCCGCTCCTGAAGCCGTCCAGTAAAGTGTGTCCAGATGCTTCTGATGCTTCTGCTGCTCCTGTGTTCAATGGCAGAGAGCGGCTTTGGTATATTTGCTGTTATAAGTGGCTGAAAAGTAGTTTTAATATGTTTTAAGTGAGAAAGTCCACCTGAAAACTTTATTTCTGCAGTCAGTTTATCAAGATTACAATTCTGCCTTTAAATAGTATTTCACTGTCAGAGTTGTACGGTGGTGCTCTGACCCTGGAAATGCCGTTCAACGGCAGCCTCTGGCCCAGTTGCCTCTTCTGGGTTTTCCGCTAATGTTCGCAGTGGCTGGAAGGCGTTTTCATGTAAGAAATTCAAATTGAAGGCACCAGAATGATAAAAATCGAACATATTTTGCCAGAAAGTTTTGACATTTTAAGTTAATTTAGGCGTTAATAAACTGTTTCAGTCGAGTTATAATAGCGATCTACATCAGCAGTGCTGTGTCTGTCTCTCTGCCAGCTCCCAGATAAAGTTCTGATTGGTTGATGTGTCACATTTTATGCCCATCTTATAAGGAATGTATTTTCTAAATCTCTCCCTGTTAAGGTTGTTTCTGTTTGACTTCTGTATCTTCACAGATTGGTGGGATTGGAGAGAAGGAAAGTGTCAGAATTTTGGAGATTAAATGAAGACCCAAGTGTAGTTTGTTCTTTTTTTCGAGATTTATTGGTGGAAATTGCAAGAGTAGTACACACCAAGAGAGAATAGGCACCAGAATCAGACAACGGAACAGTACAGGAGGTAATGAAGACATCCAGCAAAGACAAACTGCAGAGCAAGGGTATATATACGCTGAGGAGAAGACTAATAGGACAATGACTGGACTAATGATCTAAGTGGGAGCAGGTGTGAAGTTGAATAACTGAAGAAAACTTAGGGTAAGGAAGTTGACACTTCATAACAAAAAAACTAATATGCCTTTGAAGGACATAACCTAAAGATAACAGAAATAGTAAATAACATGCTGAAAAGAGACAACTGAAAGGCATAACAAGGAAAAGTTATAATAAAAATCCAAAAATGTTTTTTCTCCCACACTGTTTACATTTGATCACTGCTGCACTTTATGGAATGGAAATGTTCATTTACTGTCTGGAAAGCTGTTCTAAACGATATTTCGTTTAGAGACTCAAAAGGTCAGTCTTACACCTCATCTTTTTCCTGACACCTTAAGTGTTCAGCTTATATTAAAGATTAGGATTTAATCTTTTTTCAATTTTTGCCCACTAGTACATCAATATTTCACTTGACTCTCAAACCAACCTGACTATACTCGTGTTAAGCGGAGAACACTTGATCACCTAATGTAAACTCTTGACGACAGCTTGGTCAGAGGTCTGCGCTACGTTTCAGCGGCAATCCCCTCCCAGAGTGCAGAGGTCAAAGCCCAGTTAACCTTGTGTGTCCTGGAGCATTCCAAGGACCATCAGCTGTTTTCTGCAGCATCCTGTCAGGGGCCCAGCGCCTTGATGCTTAAAGAGACGAGACAAGGGAGATATTACAACCGTTTAGCCTAAGCCCATATTCATGCGGTGCTTACGATGGCTGCTAAAACTGGAATCTCACCAGGAGTAATGTAAGAAGGGCTATGTTTTGGAGGATCAGCTGGGATCTGTGTGTGTGGGTCTGTGTAAACAGGTGTATTTGTATGTTTCTGTTACAGTGTTTGTGTCCACTTGTTGGGCTAAAAACAGGGGCTTACTCACCTGTTTACACACTCAGTTAAACAGAGGAGGAAAAAGGCTTCTTTTTACAGGGCTGAATTCACGGCTGAATGACACACGGTAAACAGGCATATTCAGTGACCGCCAGCATACACCACCCCCCTCCCTCTTTACCTGTTTAGTCAGAGGATATCAGACAGCTCCCACATTTCTACACTATATATTTGAGCAGCTTAGCATTTATTTTAGCGTGTTAAGCTATGTACTACTTTATTGGTTTTGAAATGCACGCGAGCCTCTCTTCTTTTCACCCTCAAAGTTGCTTAGGGGTTGGATGTGTGAGACTTGCTCCAAAATCTTGCTTCCCACTCCAAAGACGTGATCACTGCTCCAGCAAAGTACAATAAGAAATCTGGTTTTAAGTGCATGCTTGTGGTCTACATTGCTTACTATATATGGGCCTACCCTCTAAGTTCAACATCTAATTATGTGTTGAGCGCTGATGGGAAAGAATCGAGCAGGCGCACACGTCCAGCAGGAATCCGTAATTGTGTGAATGCACTTTGTGGATCCTGGGGTGGATGTGAAGTTTGAGAGGCAGGGTGCAATTGAAAGAATGCCCTGGTGCCAGTGAGACTCGGGAGAAGGACGGCAGACGAGCTGTGGTGGAGCTAAATGAGGAGAGGCGGCTGAGTTTATGATGTAGGGCTGCATAGCTGTCTGCTCTGTAGGCAACTGTATGGTGGGTATTATCTGTGTTTTTAGAGGTTTCTACTATTAAAACCAGATATTTATACGCGTTTACTAAAAAAAAGAAGAGAACTTTTCAGACAGTCTGACATTAAATCAGTCCAAACTAACTGGCTTAGTTGCGTGAGTGTAACGAAAGCATTTTCTGTACGAACATTAATGTTAAAATGTCTAATTTTCAGACATGTTAAGGGTTGATTACAGATGGCAAAATTACTCACTTTCCGTACTTGAGTAAAAGTACAGATACTTGTGTTAAAAAA
>NW_015150905.1:418597-423130 GCF_000732505.1 Cyprinodon variegatus | reverse complement strand
AGTAAAGTAAAGTAAAAATATCAGAAAAATCAACTTGAGTACAGTAACGAAGTATTTGTACTTCGTTACTTCCCATCTCTGGTTGATTATCTTGTTGTTATGCTTACAGAAGTGGCTAAGGCCTTGGGCTGTCTATTTTTCTCTTGATGCCATCAGCTTCATTAAACTGAGGTGTTGCTTTTGAATATATTCACAGGTCATCCCTCAGTTAATTCAAATTTTGTGAATTCACTGAAATAGAAGCTTAAAATACGACCTCCCGATTGTTAAAATGCATCTAATTTAAAGTGTTCTTCAATTTCTAATTTTGAAGAAAGTAATAAAAAGGTTATCTTCTGCAACCTTTTTCTGGTGTTTAATAAGCAGATATAAACTTAGTAATATGGAGTGAACTAACGCAGGATGTTAAAAAGTGATCAATAAAAACAAAGACGACTTTGAATTATTAAAGAGGGTATTTTATTATCTGCTTCCATTTGAACATACAGATGCAACATGGAAGGTGAGAAAAAGGTGAACTTGAAGCAGGCTATTTATTGTTTTCAAAGTTTCCATCTTATGCAGGCAGAGCAGGAGGCCATTAAAGACTTAGGCTGTTCAGTGGGCTCATCGGCGTCCGTCTGTCGCTGGCCGAACTTTTTTGGGGGTCCGGGCGGAGGGGTTTTGTGGCTGCGGTACTGCCTGAGGCCTGGCTGGGCTGATTTACAGGCGGCGTGGGGACATGTGTTGGGGATACTCCCAATGCAGCCTGGTGGGGGCCAAAGCAGCCACTCTGCTGCTGCCGGAACATCTGGAGTCTAGACTGAGTGGCTCTGCAGAGCGCCTCGCTCCCTTCCTTCTCCCACATCCATCCATCCCTCTCTGCCTCAGCTACTCGCCCCCTCTAACCCTCCAAACCCAAATTTTAGCCAGTGTTTGTTTAGCTGTTGGGGGTCCAAAGAAATACAATAAAACAAATCACACACCTCTCTCATTTCCATGTCACTTACCTTTCTAACCCCTCTGTATCTTTATCTCCTTTCTCAGTCTTGTTCTAACTCCAGCACATCTGATGAAGGAAACAGCCAGAAAAACGGAGAGAAAATCATGAAGCACATGTGGAAGATATCATAGAGAGGATTGTTATTCCCTGTGCTCTAAAGGAAGGAGCCAAGCGTTCACAAAGGAACCCCTCCAGAGGTCCTCTAACCAACTGAAGATCAGGCTCCAAAGCCAGAGAGCGGTCATATAAACACATTGACCCTGACATACATATTAAGCAGGTGTGATAAACATAATACCTTCCCCCTCTCTCTGACACACACACCGCCTTGTTTTATTGGTGGCTCCTGTTGGTTTCTGTCAGGACAAATGTTTCTTATTTGGTTGATGTCCTGGTATGACATGTAGTCTGAAACTCCAGCTCCCTGTCCTCCCCTTCTTTACCTTCCCACTTTAAATATAAACACACTCTCCTCTTAACCCACCATTCATCTGCCCTTATTTGGCCTTAGACACACAACCACACCTCCTTACTTTAATATACAAACAGCACACTATGCTTGCAAGAATCAGATATGGTGTCCTATGCTACTGCTTAGTGTGTATAAATATATTTTGTTTAAACAGAACTCTATTTATATTCATATTGCTTTATCAAGTGATTAAGATCACATTAAGAATTCAGTCCCAGTGGACTGATTTCTCACATTTTGAAAGAAAACCCTCATGTATTTAATTAGAGCTGTGGAGCTCCTCCAGAGTAACAAAGCCCCTCTTGATTGATTCCCTGATGAATGCTATCTTAGCCCTCCCTGTCAGTTCAGGTGGGAAGCAATGTCTTGGTCTATCTGTCTTAAATGATCTCCTAGAGATCTTAAAAGCTTAAGAACATTCCTCACCTCTCTAGGAGCGGTCTGCTGTGTTTGTTGGTATGTATTATGTTGGGTGTTGTCTTTCTAAAGAACATGCAGGCTGTAAATACAGTGAGATTAAATCCCAACCAGTTAGGTGACGATTGGTTGCAGAGGGTTTTATTTTGGTGCATAAGGGTAAAAAGGGTTAAATACAAATATACACCAAGTGAAGTCATTTTCTCATTAAAAGAACTTTCAAGCCCATGAAATTTTTGTCATAGGTACGAGCACCAACACTTGGTGTTGGTCCTTTAGATAAAATTTGAACACATTAATAATTATAATTTAAACATGAAATAAGAAAAATGTTCAATATTTTGTATTGTATATACAGCTGGCTAAGGTTGTCAGTCCATCACAGGGCTAAACAGAGACACACAGGGCAAACTACCAGGCATACACAAATTCATGGCACTGTATGGAGGAAGCTGGTAACCTTGTGCTGCAAGCTGGATAGTAGCAAAATCTGAGTTTTCGGTCTCACAAAAAATCCATCTTGAAAGACTCTCGCTAATACGTCTGTCTCATAAGAACCAGCAAGGTGGACCAATGATGGGGCATAACAAACATGGCTACATTGTAGAAGTCATCTGTCGATACAGCAATTGACTCGTTTTTTGCTAGAATAGTGACAATTTCTTGTTTAAAAAAGGAGCAAAAAGAAGAACTTTGTGCAGTTGTAGATGAGAAAGATGTGCTTTTCTTCTGACAGGATTTGGAAGAAGGTTGGTACCAGTTGGTGCGTCACCCAATCAGCTCGAAGTATTGAATTAAATGTCCCTCCTTTTCATGTACAGACTGAACGGCAGCCATGCCAGATTGATAACATAGAACTCCACTTAGTTCTACACATATCAATCTGGTTACTGCCAGGTTAGGAAGCTGGAGTACCCGGAGGGAACCCATGAGTGGAAAGTAAGTACATTCAAGCAGAAATACCCCTGCCTAGGATTTAAACCAAGAACCTTTTTGTTGCATGGCAAAACTGCCACAGCTTGCATGGTGAGATAAATTTGTATTGGTATTTTGGATACTCCTAAATGAAAATTAGGAGTTAGTATGGATTGCTAAGCAAATTGTATATTGTTCTTGATTTTGGGAACCTTTAATTTCAGGCCTGGCTCTCCAGTAAATAGCACAAATCAAGGGTTTTTAACTGGCACAGAAATAAAACTGTAACACTGTTTTTCCTTTCAAACAGTGGAAAGGTTGTGAAAGAAACAACTTCTTTCAGAGAGTTAGGCGTCAGAGTAGCTCACAGCAAGGACATTTTTATGATGCTTACGTGAGCATCTTTTCTTTCTTTCGTTACCTCCTGCTCCCTGACATTCACACCATGTCCTGCCCTCCATAATACAGACTCTTTTAAATGCACTACTTGTAAACGGGTCATAGCCAGCTACGGGATGTTTTCCACAAATCTGCTTAGCTGACTGTGGTTTGCTTTCCCCTTCCTCTGCCTTCAAATGGAACAAATTGTACAGCTACTTTGGTAACACAAGGCAATATTAATTTAAGCAAGAAGTTAAGAAAAGAAACAACTGCTGATTGCATCTGGCCTGTACTGGTTGGTGTTTGCCTTTTCTGGAAGCCATTAGAAGAAATGGTTCCCTTGCTCTGCTCTCATTCTCACGTTTCACTCTTGGTTGAACCTTTGCACATCCCTCTCACCACCTGTATCAGCTCCGGTTCCCACCCTAGTTTTTTTTTTTTTTTTCCTTTTTGTCAAAGGACAGATGCAGAGGGCAGGAGATGGGATAAAGACACCAGATACAACAGAGGGAGGGAGCTTTGCATGACAGACAAAGAGAACAAGTAGTCCCAAGTGCTCAGTGTGACCTTAGCTCTTCAGATTACAGGTGCAAACTGTCTGCATTGCTCTCACCTGCGTCAAGGCCACAGGCTAAAGTAATACAGAAAGAAAGGGGAAAAATGATTGGTGCTCTGTGACAGAAACTCTTCAAGGTATCAAATGTGCTTATTGGAGTGCACTGTCACAAATGTAAGGACAACATGCGGTCTCCCTAGAGTATCACACTACCTCTCCATAGCTAAAGCTTCATCTTCAATTCTATTCAGTTTTATGTGAAATTAATCAAATTATACAGACTGAGTTAAAAGTTGTTTTTTTTATCAAATGAAACCTAGCTGATTGCAACAAGTAATTGGCTCCTTCTTGATGCACATACTGAGACAGCAGACACTCACTGGCATTGTGTTGTTGACTCTACAGTAATCCCCCACTTTTCTTCTCCACTGTCACTGCATAGTGACAGTGGAGAAGAAAAATTCCAAATTAACAGGAAGAAACCTCCAGCAGAACCAGGCCTGTGTGAACGAGCTTTTGCAGAGGTAAAGAGGAGAGAAGCAGGCACCTAAAACAGTCTTAGAGTAACAGTTCCAAAAATACGTTCCTTATCAAAACACTACTTAAGGGTTGTGTATATTTCGCAGCAGTGTGTTGCAGTGAGCTTGTTGCAGGTATGATGCAGATATGTTTGATTTATGCCCAATTTTAAAGCATGGTCTGCGCTATGTTATTCTATGCCACAGCACAAGAGGGACAATCTTGACCTAGTGCGTCAACGGAGGGACATGAGGGCGAAAAAGAACAGGGATCCAGGTGGGAAAAAGGTTT
>NW_015150905.1:413376-418330 GCF_000732505.1 Cyprinodon variegatus | reverse complement strand
ATATATATATATATATATATATATATATATATTAGAATGCTTTATACCATGCCAAAGTTCGGTTTCTGGAGTTGATCACGCCAGTCTGAACTCATCCTGGACCCCTGAAATGAATCAGAAAACCGCGCCCTGTCACAGTTACAACAGCAGGTTTCAGCAGGGTTTATCCTAACCATGTAGCACATACATTCTGAATGCCTGCTCATCATAGCGTACTATAATTTAATAAATTCAGTTTGATCCGATTAAAATGAAAAAGGATTCATTTGCTTATAAAGGGGAAAAATGTTGTTGCAACATGTAGAGTTTCTTTCAACAACATGTGGGTGTTAATAGCTGCAGGCAGGAAGGATCATCTGTAGCGGTTTGTCTTGCAGTATACCTGGAGAAATCTTTGACTGAAGACGTTGTTTTTATAATCTGATGAAGAGGATGCTCACTGTTGTCCATAATATTCTTAATTTAATTTTAATTTAATTTAATGGATGGATTCTTAATGAAGAATCCATCCATTATCTCCAGAGCTTCTAGAGGAGTTCCTAGAACAGAGCCTTCTTATTAGCTTGTTGAGATTCTTTCCGTCATTTACTCTGATACTATTACTCCAGCAGATCTGATGGCAGAAGACATTAAACTTCCACAGCAGAATTATAGAAAATATGCAGCGTCTTGCTGCAAACATTAAAACTTCCTTAGGAAGTACAGTCTGCGCTGTCCCTTCTTAGATATGGCTTTTCAGTTGCGTCTCCAATGGAGTCTGTTGGCTTGGTAAACACCAAGTTATTTACACTCCTCCCCTACTTTTCTCATTATGTCTATAGCATTTGACCTATTCCTGTTTCTTATTAAGCATTCAGTCACTAGCCCCCTATACTCAGCTTCTTGTTTATCTTTGATGAACCCAATGACTGTAGAGTGATCCAATTATCTCTGCAGATGGCAGGACTCTGGAAGACAGAGTAACACAAAGTAACTCAGGCTTAATAATGATAAATACACTGGAAAAAATCAAAGACCATGATCCTCACAGTACTGTCTGGCTTTTCTAAATGATCATGGGTTTATTGAAGCAGGTGTATGATGGCATCTTCAACTCCAACTCCATGGTGACAACCAAACTGCAGGGGATCCTGAAAGCTGCATGTCTCTCCAAGACCTTCACAATGTGGGATATTAGGGCAACAGGTCTATAGTCACTGAGGACTGTTGCCTGAGTTTTTTTTTTTTTTTTATTACTGGAACAAGGCAGGAGGTGTTCCACATCCATGGAACTGTCTCCTGGACTTTAAGGATTCTGGGGCTGACACCATCAGGACCTGGTAAGTGACTGCTATTCAATCTCTTCAGTTGCCTCTTCACCTGACTCCTTGAAACAGACATGTAGAAGGGAGAGGTAGAGGCACCACCATCTGATTTGATGAAAGACAAATGCATTGAAGCAGGAGGGTTCATGGCAGAGGTGGTAGATGAAAGATAAAAGTAGGAAGAGAGAATAAAACATTGGAGCACCGCAGAGGAAGGATAACAAAGTAATAATGCATATGTATCCGAACCTTACATATCTGACTCAAGACAAAAGTGTTTTGTGTGGCTGCTTAGAAATAATGAGTTAGGGTTTATCTAAGAAGCAACAGGAATAACCACCACTACCATAATCTTGTGTCTATCATCGTGGGGGTAGAGGTTGGATGAGGACCTAATTGCAGAGATGAGTTCTTGCAGGTTTAATGAAATAAAAAGGGCAACAAAAACAAAATCCATGAAGAAAATACTAGAAACCAAAAATTAGGGGAAACACACATGAGGAGCCAATCAATGACAAGGACTAAAAAAAATACAAGACTGCATAAATATAACACAAATTGGAAAAGAAATCAATAACCAAGAAAACACAGAATTACATAAATAGAAAGGGAACTGAAAACTCAAATAGAAGTCCACAAGGGGAGAACCATAACATCGTTGCCATTTATTGTGAATTGGATGATGAAGGGGGATGGCCCATAAATGGCCAGCCCTTATCTAATACTTTATCAAGGCTGAGGACCCAAAGTGCTTTACAATATATTCAGACATTCACACACGAACAGAGGTAAACTACATTGCAGCCACAGATGCCTTGATTGGAAGCGTGGATGCTGACATTCAGAGACACCAGGACCACCAATAGCTGGTAAGTGTCTTCTCCAAGTAAACAATGACTGTAGCAGGGGCTCCAACCTGCAACTCAAAGAAATGCACGCTATTCGCATTAATAGATTATATATATACATGAGTTTCCATATATCAAGGTTAGCATTCATTATAAATAAATCATTCTACAGAGGTGAGAAATGATTCTGTGTTCTCCTGTTGCACAATAAGGCATCATCTTGCTGGCTGGGCAGGGCATGTGTGTGTTGATGGTGGTGTTGAGACCCGCAGATTGGCAGAGCATCATGTGTGAATCATCAAGCTTTCTAAGGCCAAAACAATCGCCTACACAAGTGCTCCCAACGCCCCACTGGGAGAGGCTCAACAGCCTTAGTGGTGCACAAGGGTTGGTTTTAGCTGTGTTTGTGTTCAGAGAGTTGGGCAAACACAGGCTTAACTCAAGTATGAGGAAAAACCATCAGACTGATAGCAGGGCAAAAGGCATTGAGCTATGGTTTGACTTTTGATAAAAGGATGATTATAGAAAAAAAAGGAAGGTTAAAATGCATTACATGGCATTAATGGTGGAAAGGGTCACAGTGTGTAACATCAGTCTTGAACATTTTAGAATAATATGGTCATGACCTTTTTTAAGACTCAGCAGTTATTTAGTCACATGACAGACGATCTAGTGACAAGTTGTATTTTATCCAAACAATTAGCCTATGGTTCTGATTTTTAAACTGGCTTTAGTATGTGTTTTAAGGTTACTAAAATACAAATTGAAAGGCAACTGGTGTCTTTTGAGTTTGAAATAGGTCTAATACAGATATCATTAGTCATATGTTTCTGTTTATTGTGTTCAAATAAGTAGTATAAAGATTTTGTATAATAAATCAATCTAAAAATGACCACATGTTGGTATAAAACACTTAAAAGAAGATCTTTGACAGGGTCAGTGATGGTGTAAGGTGCCTAAATTCATAACCCAGCTGTGACATTCAAAGCAAGTCTTTGTTATGCTAATGCATTATATATCAAATTGGCACATGAACACATGTCCCCTGCATTTTTTCAAACATCCGTTTTGGTCCCCTGCACGTTCTACTGTTCACAAACAATGTTACGTAACAGTACACAGACATTTGTTGAGCACTAGGACCAAGCAGAAAATCGCAGCTCAAACTGAAGTGGGTCTGTGATTGGATGGTCAAATTGAAATTAGTTATATCAAAAAATACTTGCATCTCCCCCACTTCAAATACTCATGTATTCAATGGTTACTCCGCCCTCCCTTATAGATGGAGCTAAAGATTGTTAGTGTGCTTCCGTCTTGCCACTGGGCATCAAAGTACAGCAAACTGCCAATGTTTAATCAAGCAGCAAACATACTCTGTGCGATTTTTTCAATCATTGCACGCAGCCACAGCTCACACTGTATGACAAAACCCTGCGGTTTCGTCGTATAGTCTGAGTTCACAGCTCACGAAGCTGTGTCTGTGCAGCACGAAGCTCGGATGTGATCTACCTGCTCACACTGTACGTCTAAAAACCACGATGGACTCAGCTCTGCAGTGAGATGGAGCTACTCTGACTTGTCTATCCGGAAGCTTGTAGAAGAGGAATATGAAGCTCACTAGAGTGAACCACGCTCCCTTGGCAATTTGTGCAATACTCTGTGCTGAAAGCCTTAAGAAGAGAAGGCGTCAACATATTTGGACAACGACATGGCTGAGCAAACGTGGCTACCAGGCATGGACTGGTAATCTGTGATACAAGGGCATTTTCCTGGAGGGCCGGTTCTAATTTCAGCGTGTGAGGGCTGGTCCTCCTTAATTCATTCCGGCCCCAACACTTCCTCTCCGGCCGAAGCACCTACCTGTGAGAGTAAATAACTCAAGGAGCTCAAGAAGTAATACAATGTTGACTACCTAAATGATGCATGCAGTATATATAGCCCATCCTTGTGACGGTTGGCATATGGTGTCATTTTCTATTTCTTCAAACTCTAAAATCTTTGCAACAAACTTAATTATAATAAAACTTAAATGCTTTCTTTAAACCAAACTATAATGTTCCGCTTATATTTGAAGAATTTATGTTTGAATATTTTGCAAAAATATTCTGCGGTGCATGATGGGGTTTTGCATCTATTACATTATTCCATTTCATTGCCCACATGTCACCTAGACTGGCAGTGAATGCTAACACACCGCTGAGCTTTCATGGATTCATTCTTGAAGAACTGCCTGTCTGCCTCTGTATTGTATTGTTTACGTTGTAGATCTATTACGTGTGAGTGGGTGTCTGGCTAGCTTCGTGCAAGTGTGGATGTTTCGCTGCAGAAAATCATTCCCAGTCCGACCCTGGTGGCTACCACAGTCTGTCAATTTTACAGAAAGAATTCCATTTCACTCTCACCCCCGCCATGCTTCTGTGTCTTCATCTTAGAGGAAGAAGAAAAAGAAGGAGAAGAAGAGTCCTTGTTTGTGCATGCGCACTGAGCGATTTGCCCACGACGGTTGACTGAAAATCAAACATGTTTGATTTTCTCCCGACCTCACAATTCCTGATCAACATCTGTGTCATGATAGCACGAAGCACATAAGGAGCTACACACTGATGTAAGTTTTAAAAGTTAGCTTAAAATTCAGATTTTACTTGGATGGAAACACTGCTTTTGTTAATATTCTCCTTCTCTCTTCTTTCTTCTACCCTCTATATCTGTGTGGTAGTGCTAGTGAGCCATCCATAGGTGTGGCAAGTATTACAACGCCTATTACAAATTTGTCCCCCTTAGTTGGTTTCATATTTCACAAGT